>NW_026057589.1:11476772-11616967 GCF_023721935.1 Panthera uncia | reverse complement strand
CCATTGTATATATATACCACATCTTCTTTATCCATTCATCCATCAATGGACATTTGGGCTCTTTCCATACTTTGGCTATTGTGGATAGTGCTGCTATAAACATGGGGGTGCATGTGTCCCTTTGAAACAGCACACCTGTATCCCGTGGATAAATGCCTAGTAGTACAATTTCTGGGTCGTAGGGTAGTTCTATTTTTAATTTTTGAGGAACCTCCACACTGTTTTCCAGAGTGGTCGCACCAGCTTGCATTCCCACAAATGCAAATTTTCATGCATCTAGTGGGTAAGCATTTATTCGAATTACAGTGGTGGTGAGAAATGTCTCATTTTAGATATTCTAGGAGGGGCATTTGCAGCCCAAAGAGAAAACTTCCACCTCCGCTTCACAGGATCACAGAGCAGCGCAGTCATGTTGCAGCATGTATACACAGTAGGAGAAGTTGTGGCCGTTTATAATGCAGATTCTCAGACTCTGCTCAGACTGGATCAATTCTCTGCAAGGAGGGGCCTGGGCTTTGCCTCTTAATGTCTGTCTGGTGATTCTCCCCCACCCTCCTTCACTTTTTAAATGTTATTTGATACCAACATACGTTTTGAAAAATTATTTATTTATTCATTCTTGTTCTATTCTATTTCTTAGAGAAAGAGTGTGAGTGGGGGAGACAGGCCGAGGGAGAGAGCCCAAAGCTGGGTTGTTAACAATAATTTATTTATATTTACATATGTGATTTTCTCTTATGCCTTCCTCCTGGCTCCCTATGAGAAGTAACATTTTACATTTTGTGTTTTCCATTCTTTTAAAATATTTAAAAATACAGTTTTTTCTTCTTGGCATCTAGGCCTATAAGACATATTGTTTAGTTCTGCTTGTTTTAAAAAAAAATTTTTGGCCTCAAGAGAAAGAAGTTTATTATTTTTTATGAATTTTTTGTGATAAAGTATATATAACAAATTTTCTGGTAACAGTTCTAAAGTGTACAATTCAATGGCATTAATTACATTTGCAATGTTGTGTAATCATCACTACCATTTCCAAAAATTTTCATCACTCCAAACAGAAACTCTGTACCCATTAAGCAATAATACTCCTCTGTCCCCTCCCCTAGGCTTTGGTAACCTCTACTTTGTGTCTATGAATTTGCCTTTTCTAGATATTTCATAGAAGTAGAATCATACGATATTTGTCTTTTTGTGTCCGGTTTCTTTCACTTAGCATAATATTTTCAAAGCTTATTCATGTTGTAGCATGTGCCAGAACTTTTTATAGATGAACAGTAGTCTATTGTACATATATGCCACGTTTTGTTTATCCATTCATTTGTTGAAGGACACTTGGATTGTTTCTACCTTTTGGTTATTGTGAATAATGCTGTCAGGAACATTGATGTACAAGAATCTTTTAGAGACCCTATTTTCAATTATGTTGGCTATATACCTAGAAGTAGAACTGCTGGGTCATATAACAATTCTATGTTTAGCTTTTTGAGGAACCATCATAGTGTTATCCACAGAGACTACACCATTTTATATTCCCTACAGCAGTATATGGCAGTTCCGACTTGTTCACACCCTTGCCAACCTTTATTATGTATGTATATATGTGTGCATATATATGTATATGCACATATATATATATACACATAGATATATGTATTATACAATTTCAAACATATATTTTGAAAATATGTATATTTTAATATATTTATTTTATTTTGTTATTTTGAGAGTGATAGAGAGCGCGCACACGTGCAAACAGGGAAGTGGCAGAGAGACAGGGAAAGAGAAGAGAATCCCAAGCAGAGTCCATGCTGTCAGCCCAGGGTCTGACATGGGGCTTGATCCCATGAACTTGAGATCATGACCTGAGCCAACATCAAGAGTTGGATGCTCAACTGACTGAGCCACTCAGGGGCCCAACATATATTTGATTGTAGCCATCCTAGTAGGTATGAGTGCCATCCTGTGTGTGTGTGTGTGTGTGTTTATATCAAAGTTTTAAAATAATCTCTACACCTCATGTGGGATTTGAACTCATGACTCTGAGATTGAGAGTGGCATGCTCTTCCAACTGAGCCAGCCAGGTGCCTTGGCATCCTGTGGTTTTGACTTGCACTTCTGTAATGATATTTCCAGTGATGGTGAGCATCTTATCATGTGCTTATGTGCTTATTGGTCATTTGTGTATTTTCTTTTAAAAAAATGTTGGTTCCAATCATTTGCCCATTTTAAAAAGTAATATTTATTTATTTATTTATTTATTATTTATTTATTTAAAAATTTACATCCAAGTTAGCATATAGTGCAACAATGATTTCAGGAGTAGATTCCAGTGATTGATCACCTATGTGTAACACTCAGTGCTCATCCCAACAAATGTCTTCCTTAATGCCCGTTACCCATTTAGCCCATCCCTCCTCCCACAACCCCTCCAGCAACCCTCTGTTTGTTCTCTATGTTTAAGAGTCTCTTATGTTTTGTCTCCCTCCCTGTTTCTATATTAATATTTAAAAACATTTTTTTAATGTTTATTTATTTTTGAGACAGAGAGAGAGACAGAGCATGAACAGGGGAGGGTCAGAGAGAGAGGAAGACACAGAATCTGAAGCAGGCTCCAGGCTCTGAGCTGTCAGGACAGAGCCCGATGCAGGGCTCAAACTCACAGAGCGTGAGATCGTGACCTGAGCCAAAGTCAGAAGCTCAACCGAGCCACCCAGGCGCCCCTCTATATTATTTTTGATTCCCTTCCCTTATGTTCATCTGTTTTGTACCTTAAACACCTCATATGAATGAAGCCATATATTTGTCTTTCTCTAATTTCACTTAGCATAATACCCTCTAGTTCCATCCATGTAGTTGCAAATGGCAAGATTTCATTCTTTTTGATTGCCGAGTAATACTCCATTGTGTATACACACACACACACACACACACACACACACACAGACACACACAGACACACATCTTCTTTATCCATTCATCCGTCAATGGCATTTGCCTATGTTTTCATTGGATTGTGTTTTTGTTGTTTTTGTAGAATATCTGGATGTTAAATCCTTGTCAGAGATATGATTTATAAATATTTCCTCCCACTCATAGATTGTCTTTCCTCTTTCTTGATATTGTCTTTTGATGCACAAAAGTTTTAAATTTATCTATTTTTTGTTTTTGCTTGTGATTTGGATCAAAGAATCTTTTTCCAAGTATGTTTGTTTTTGAGCTCTCTAAAAGTGTTATCATTCTTTTTCTTTAAATATATTTTTTTAAATGTTTATTTATTTTTGAGAAAGCATGAGCAGGGGAGGGGGAGAGAGAGATGGAGACACAGAATCTGAGGCAGGCTCCAGGCTCTGGGCTGTTAGCACATAGCCCAATGTGGGGCTCGAACCCACAGACTGTGAGATCATGACCTGAGCTGAAGTTGGATGCTTAACGGACTGAGCCACTCAGGTGCCCCAAAGTGGTATCATTCTTAACGTAATCTCCTGAAACTTGCCACTTTCTTTCAAACTTATGGTTTTCCATGTTTTTTCATTGTCTGTTCACTCTCACAGCTGTGTAATACAGATTGTCCCTGACTGAAGATGGTTCAACTTAACGAGTTTTTTCTTTCCTCCTTTTTTAAAAAAGTATAGTTGACGTACACTATTCTATTAGTTTTAGATACATAATGATTCAACATTTGTATATAGCATGAAATGCTCATCATGGTAAGTGTAGTTACCATCTGTCACCACACAAAGTTATTCCAATATTACCGAGTATATTCCCTATGCTGTACATAACATCCTTATGACTTAATTTATTTTATAAGTGGAAGTTCATATCTCTTAATCCCATCACCTGGCTCACCTAGCTCCTCACCCCCGACTTCTGATTTTTTGACTTTATGATGGTGTGAAAGCAACATGCATTCAGTAGAAACTGTACTTTGAATTTTGATCTTTGCCCGTGCTAGTCATATGCAGGATGATAGTCTCTTGTGATGCTCAGCAGTTTCCAGTCAGCTACACGACTGAGGGTAAACAATCAATACGCTTAATGACCATTCTTTACCCACATAACCACTTTGTTTTTCATTTTCACTACAGTATTCAATAAATTACATGAGATATTCAATGCTTTATTATAAAGGAGACTTTGAGTGAGATGATTTTGCCCAACTTAGGCCAATGGGATTGTTCTGGGCACATTTAAGGTAGGCCAGGCTAAATTTTGATGCTTGGTAGGTCAGGTGTATTAAATGAATTTGTGTCTTACAATATTTTCAACTTAAGATGGTTTATCAGGATGCAGCCCTATCACAAGGCGTGGAAGATCTGTATTCCATTATATGAATATACCACATTATTTAGCCATCCCCCTATTAAAAGTATTTTGAGTACAGTTGACACACAATGTTACATTAGTTTCAGGTGGACAACATAGTGATTCAACATCTCTGTATGTTATGCTGTGCTCACCACGAGTGTAGCTACTACCATCGGTCACCTTCCAACACTATTACAATATGATTAATTGTATTCCCTGTATCTTTTATTCCCATGACCTATTCTTTCCAGAACCGGAAGCTGTATCTCCCTCTCCCCTTCACCCATTTTGTCCATCCTGTCAATCCCTTCCCTCTGGCAGCCATCACTTTGTTCTCAGTATTTATAGGTCTAATTCTGCTTTTTGCTCGTTTGCACCCATTCCCTACTGATGGACACCTATGCTGTTTCCAGTGATCTTGCTGTTACATCAGTGCCACCACCAATATCTCAAAGTGATTCTTTTGTACATTATAACTTAAGAACCACTGATCTTTTTTTTTTTTTAATGAACAAAGCAGTATTTTATTGAGTTCAATTGAGTAGGACTTGGAATAAAGAGTGCAGACATTTGACTGAAGCATACTGATTTTCCTCACCTGCTGTCTGTATTAATTACTGGATTACAATACCATGAGAACTACTGCCATTGAGCATGGTTTGCAGCAGCCTACAGTACAGCTTTAACCATTTTGTGTGATTTCTTGCAAAGAACTATCAGAGAAGACAATAAATACATTTTACTGATTTCAGGTTGGAGAAGTTTTAAGCAATAGGGAGATGTCAACACAGGGTGGGGAAGATGATTGTGAAAAGGAAATGTTTTCTTTAGAGCCCTGTCTCAGCCAGGTTGCAGGAACATCTATAAGGCGTTTGAAATAATGCAAAGAAGTGTTTTTTTTTTTTTTTCCCTCAGTGCTGAAAACTCTCCAAAACAAAGAGACACAGATTGATGTTTCCTCCCCCACTCCTGCACAGTGACTGATTTCGGGAAACACTTGGGCAGCTACAGGGGGTCATGGCGTGGCCAGGCTTCTTTGGGGTTTGTAAAGAAACACCAGGGGCAACTCAAGTGTGAAGCAAGAGCTCAGCTCTTAACAGGCATATTGTTTGTGGCTCTGTTACTGGAAAATGCAGTGACCTTAACAAGGTCAAAGTTGTGTAGACACAGCAATTACGAAACCCAGAAGGGGGTGGAGTGAGATACCAGAGGCATAAAAGCATCAGCAGGTAGCTCCCACAGCACTGCTCTTCCATCCGGCAGGACAAACCAAAGATGAGGTGAGTCCATGGTTCTGCCACTTCCCTCCTTCCCTTGCTCATGTCATCTTTCTCTGTGCACATCTTGTACCCACGGGACAGCTCAGGTATGGGGGAAACCAAAGGAGAGATGGAAATCAAGAACAAAGAAATAGGGCCACTGGGCTAAACTATAGCAAATTAAGGGGTTTAGTTTAGCGTGCTAAATCTTCTGCTTTTCTGTGTCCATGAGAATGTGACTTACTCTAAACAATATCTTTTTCCTCGAGGTTACAAAATTTTCATCTTTACAGGGGATGCCAGAGGCTCCCATAGTAGGCTTTCTGGTATTTAAGATATGTTTATTAGCAGATTTTTTTTTTGTTTGTTTTAAAAAATGTGTAAGACCAATAGTAACACATTTGAGTGACCCAATTAAGGCACTGAGATTTTATCAAAGCAAAAAAAAAACCCCAAAAAAACCAAAAAACCAAACCTTTTTTAAAGGTTGAAATAACAAGACTACATACTTAACTAAGCAATCTCTGTACAGTTGGCTTCTGTCAGCGAAACGATTACCTGGTAGTGTCGCCTATGCGTCAATGCCCATGTCTACGGTCATGTTTTCAGGAAGCCCGTTATCTTCCTGGTGACCTTTTGGTGTTTTGGGGTTTCCTAAAGGCAAATCATCATAAAATAATAGGAAAACCATAAATTCTGTATATTTAAAACATCTACTTATGGAAAAAATTAAAAAGTCTAGGGAATAGCATAAGAAATCCCTACCTTTCCATTTTCAAGTTACCCACACTTTATTAGCTATTATCCTGTAGCCCAGCGCCTTTGGTGTCGGAGGCTCTTTTTTTTTTTTCAGGAGAGCTCATTTATTATTAGCAACTTAATGTTTCCTCAATGCTGCCAGAAATTGAGGCCCACATGCCTATGTACCTTCCTATCTTGGTGGTTCCTCTCTGAGGCTCATGTAGAATTCCCAGCAGCACGGACCACACTGGAACCCGAGTGGACTGTGTATATGGGTGCTGGCAGGAGGCAACTTCTTGGTTCTAACACTTCCATGTACCTTCTTCTCTGGCTGGCTAATGGGAGGTGTGTGTGTGTGTGTGTGTGTGTGTGTGTGTGTGTGTGTGTGAAGCAAGGAGACCAGTTGTGCACCCCTTCTTGTCCTGTCTCTGCAGAGCCCTGGGAGCTGTCGTTGCCCTCCTGTTCTGGGGGCAGCTTTTCGCAGTGGACACTGGCAATGCCACGGATAACACAGGTAGGTCTTTGGGTTTGGGTGGGAGCTGGATGTCCCAGCACTGCTGGGTCTCATTGACCCTATCACATCTACACCCTCTCTTTGGGAAAAGCCACTTCCTCCTTCTCATCTTAACCTCTGGTATTTCAGTCCCGTGAAGAACACTGGAGAGCCATCCAGAGAAAAGGGGGGATGGCCTTCCCTTTGGCTTCCATTTGAGGTGGAGGGCAGTTGATACGCAGAACAGCTTCTTCTCAACTCTTTTCATGGGTCTCTGGGATGAGTTTCTGAACATGAACCCCCTCTTCCTATTGCATTTCCTTTGCAGAGGTCAGCCTTCCAAAGCCCCCAGAGATTGAGAATGGCTATGCAGAGCACTTTGTTCGTTACCAGTGTAAGCCCCTCTATAAACTGCGCACCGAAGGAGACGGTAAGACCTGGACCATGTCCCTGCACCCTCCTCCATCCCGGCCTTTCCATGATGAGTAGGGCCAAGGGTGATGGGCCAGAAAACTTACATGTTCTCCTTGGAACCAGAAGAGGTAGATTCTAATAGCGATTTTGTCACCAGTAGCTGTGGCCTTTTGGGCAAATTAACTTTAGCTCCAAGTTTTCTCCTTTGTTAAGGGGAGGTGATAACTTGTAGCCTACTCATCTCAGAGTGAGATCTACATCTCCAAAAGGAGATGTGGTAAAAAAAAAAAAACAACCAAGGGTGGTGCCAGTGATGACAAGGGGTGGTCCTTACTAGTGAGTACTGTGTTCCCAGCACTGTTTTAAGTTCTTGATGTATATCTGCTCACTTAGTTCTTACAAAACCCTCTGAAGAGATACTGTTACTCTCATTTTCCTTATGAGGACACTGAGGTACAGACAGGCTGAATAACTTGCTCAAGTTCAGGTAGCCTGTAAGATGAACAGGCAGAATTTGAACCCTGGTGCCTACTCTGTACTGTGTCTCCATGACAACAAATCTGTCCTGCTGGGCTTTGCTGCCCCCCCCCCCCCCCCCCACGCCACTTGGCTTCTAGTACACTGCTCTTCCCTTCCTCCCTCCCTCCCTTCCCCTTCCTTCTCCTCTCTTTCTCTGATTCTCTTTAAACACCTCCTCTCCTCATGCTGGGTCCAGATTCAGTGTCTTTTAACTCTTTTCTATCCTTTTGCTTCAGGAGAGTATACATTAAACAGTGAGAAGCACTGGACAAACAAGGCCATTGGAGAGAAACTTCCCGAATGTGAAGCAGGTAGGAAGCCAGGGGCCCTGGGAAGCTGACCAAAGGTAGGTGTTGAGAGTCTAGTGTGTGGGCAGGCACATCCTTCCTGAGTGGCTTCCTCTGAGCATCACAGGGCCAAGATGAGGGACCTGGGAGAACCCAAAATGGTCAGGCCGATAAGTGAGCATTTGGGTGATGGCTCTCCAAAAAAGTACACTAAGGATCTCCTTCATTTGGGTCTTTGGGGTATTGACTGAATCCACTGTCCACATTGCCCCCAGAGAATCAGAAGGCCCTGTGTGTACAGAGAGGCCGCCTAGGCAGCCCAGGGTCAAGTGTACAGCCAGCTCCAGGAAGAACTAGTCATGGGAGGACAGAACAAAAAGAAATCCATGGAAGTATGAGGCAGCAGGTTGGAGATGGGTTAGGACTTCTAGTTCCGGTTATTAGGAAAAGCTACTGCTCCTTCCCTTTCCCTCCTGGGACGGGAGGATTCTGTCTGCCTTCTCCTATGACTAGTGGTGTAGAATCGCTAAGCTGCCTTCTACCTAAAATCTGAGTTCCAGCCAACGCTGCAACAGATGGCTCTTTATTTAGGGAGAATGAATTTTTATAGCTTCTCACCCTCACAATGACTTTTAGGGAAAGTCTCAGCATTGAGATTTGAAAATCTCAGCACTACTTGTTTTTTTTCATGAGTTAGAAAAGCAGGAAATAGAACTGTGCCCTACTGATGTAAACAACTTTATAAAAAAGAGCCACTTTAAACTGTCAACAATGGAAATGGGGGGAGCAGGTGGTAAGGCAAGGAGTGTAAATATTCCTAGCTGTGCAGAAATTAACACAACAGTTTAGACAGCAGCAATTGCCAATGCTTTGCCCCTCTTTCCTACACTGGGAGACTGACATTTCTGCTCCTGACTTTCTTGCTTTCCTTGACAGTGTGCGGAAAGCCCAAGAACCCGGTGGATCAGGTGCAGCGGATCATGGGTGGATCAGTGGATGCCAAAGGCAGCTTTCCCTGGCAGGCTAAGATGGTCTCCCACCATAATCTCACCTCGGGGGCCACACTGATCAGTGAACAGTGGCTGTTGACCACGGCTAAAAATCTCTTCCTGGGCCATAACGATGATGCAAAAGCAAAAGACATTGCCCCAACTTTAAAACTCTATGTGGGGAAAAATCAGCCTGTGGAGATTGAGAAGGTGGTTCTCCACCCTAACTACTCCAATGTAGACATCGGGCTCATCAAACTCAAACAGAAGGTGCCCATTGATGAGAGAGTAATGCCCATCTGTCTACCTTCAAAAGATTATGCAGAAGTGGGGCGTGTGGGCTATGTGTCTGGATGGGGGCGAAATACCAACTTTAATTTCACTGAGCTACTGAAGTACGTCATGCTGCCTGTGGCTGATCAAGAGAATTGTGTGAAGCACTACGAAGGCAGCACAGTGCCCGAGAAGAAGTCACCGAAGAGTCCTGTAGGGGTGCAGCCCATACTGAATGAGCACACCTTCTGTGCTGGCTTGTCTAAGTTTCAGGAAGATACTTGCTACGGTGATGCTGGCAGTGCGTTTGCTGTTCACGACGAGGACGACAACACCTGGTATGCAGCGGGAATCCTGAGCTTTGATAAGAGCTGTAGGGTTGCTGAGTATGGCGTGTACGTGAAAGTGCCCTCCATCCTGGCCTGGATTCAGGAAACCACAGCTGGCAACTAATGCTGTCTGGCTGGGAGCCCTAGCCTGACAGCAAGACTTTACTCTGGAAGAGAGGAAACTAGATGGGAAGAGAGGGGATAAAATGGGGTGTGAAGCAGTGCTGAGTCAATCAATAAAGGGATTTCTTTTGAGTCATTTCTGTGCTATTTTTAGCCTCAGGCCTTTTTTATTCTCTCATTTATGGTACAGCAGCAGCTAAGTGGTATAGAGTCTACTAGGAGTGTGGAAGAAAACACCCCAAGCCAACTCAAAATCTGTAAGACGAAACAAACTTTCCCACCCTGGGGATCATACTCATTGACTGAGTGCCTACCAAACAGCAGGCCTCAGAAAGGTCACTGTTACCCTGGTTTCACAGACAAGAAAACAGACTTGGAGAAGTTAAGTGATTTGTTTAAGGCCATACAGCTATTAGATAGTGAGGCTGAATTCACTTTGAACCCAGGTCCGTCTGGATATGAACTTCAGCTCTCTACACTGCATCCTCTTCTTTGAAGTGTGTTAGGGGAAAGAGTGCGGGCTGATGAGGAAGAGGCTAGCTCAACGTGGGATGAAAACAAGGGTTTTGGCACAGGCAGTATTTTATTATTTGTGCTCCAACACACCAGCCTTCAGAAAACAAAGTAAGACGGGGTAAAGGCAGGACTTCTGGACTTGGTGAGTCCAGATCATAGTGTGGTCACATGTTTGCCAAGTGCCTTCAGTTCCCTGCCATCGGTCCCTGGTTTCCTTCCAGAGGGGCTTAAAACAGCTGGTCCCTAACATCCCTATGAGCATTCTGGAACTTGGTAAAGAGTTACAAGTCTCTTCCTCAATAGGGTATGCTTTTCCCAGTTGGAAGAAACCTATCCTTTACTGGGAGCCAAATGCAAGCCACCTGAGTCTTCCCTTTCACAAAGACAGGGTCTTGCTATTAAGGGTCTCCCAGAAGAAAGGTTTCAGAACCCCTGTAAACAGAAGGCTCTTCTTCTAACTTCTTCTATTCCTTCCTGCTGTTTAAGCCTTCAGTACACTGACCTTTCATTAATGTACCTTAGTGTCCTATGAAAACATGGCCTCTCCTTCTCATGGCATAAAATGCTGATGTCAGTATTCTCACACCAGGGTCTGCCCTTCACTGTGAAGTTGTCCTCAGGTGTACTCTCTAGATCCATCCACACTTTTCAACAGGTTAGAGCTGGTAGAGACCAATGAAGACCTTACAACTATATTCTAAAAGCTGTGAAAGAATAGCCAGAAACTGAAGAATTATACACACACATAAACAAAATATCTCTCAATACAGTTCTTTTTCGGTTGGTATAGCTTTAGCACTAAATTTTCTTGAAGAAAAAATACTCCACTTGTCTTGAAGAACTATCTGATTGCACTAAGTGGCTTCTGGCCACTGTCCCGAAGGAAAACAGTAAGAGAAAACTTTCAGCATTTTCTCAATTCACTTATCATTTCCAGCTTCCTCCCCAGCAGCTCCTCCTGCCCTCCTGGTCTACCCCTTGGATTTTAGTGACACTGAACTCCGCGTGGCTCTCTGAACATGTTCTGCTGTCTCCAGCATCTGGGCTTCTTCCTCCTGGCACCCTCTCCTGAATGCCTCTCCCTTTCCACACAAGTATGTCCTACCCTCCTTTGAGGTTTGGGCATTGTCTCCACTACAAAGCCTTCTACCATTCAGGAGTCACTTGTATTTCTGTAGCATGGAGCACAGGGCAGGGCATTTGGTATGAACTCAATCAATACTTGTGGAATGGAAAGTAACTAACATAGGAACAAAAACAATAAAAAAAAAGGGGTGCCTGGGTGGCTCAGTCGGTTAAGCGTCCGACTTGAGCTCAGGTCACGATCTCACAGTCTGTGAGTTCGAGCCCCGCGTTGGGCTCTGTGCTGACAGCTCAGAGCCTGGAGCCTGCTTCAGATTCTGTGTCTCCCTCTCTCTCTGACCCTCCCCCGTTCATGTTCTGTCTCTGTCTCAAAAATAAATAAAAACATTAAAAAAAAATTAAAAATCAGGACTTCAGAGAAACATTCCCTAAAGACCTCAGGAAGAAAGAAGATATGACAATTTTATGCATGCAAGTTCTAAGTTTTTGTTGGTATCTGAGCACCTACCACATGTCAAATACTGTGTGACTGAAGTTGTGACAGAAAATCCAACTAACAGTGACAGGCAATGAAGACATTTTATTCTTTCTGGAGGGAGGCAGGTATAGAGTTCACTAAGCAGCTCAATAGCATCATCAGGGACACAGGTTTTTATTGTTCTTCTCCACACATTCACGTTTCATCCAGGGGCTGGTCCTAATGGTCCTGGGATGGTTGCTACGGTTCCATGTCTTATCCCTGGGGCAGCTCTCTCCTGTCGTCAGCAAAGGATGCAAAAACCCACAGTGGCCTTCCTTCTATGCCACGTCAATGAGAACCAGGATGGGTGGTCATCTCTTTTTGCAGAAAAGGCTTGTAAAGGAAGTGCCCAGTGAGGGGAGAATGAACTTGCAGAGACAGTGTTGGTCTGCACAGAGCTGGGACGTCAGCGTCTGGCAAGCAAATCCACATCTGGCCCACTGCCCTCCGGATCTGCATCTATTCTTTTGTTCTACAAAGTCAGTATCCAGAGACCCAGCGAGGTTTTGAGAGAAGCAGGGACTTGTCAAGTGGTGGCAGGTTATGCCAGGGCTGCTGGCAGAGCAAGAATTCTTCATAAAGTTATTAAAATGGGCAAATACCACAAAGATGTTATTTCTAACGATTCTGACATCTCTTTCCGGTCTTGAGTCCTTGAAGTAAAATCCTCTGCTTCAGAAAGCGGCAGAACTTGGACTTCTGGGAGAAATCTGCTGCTACTTACTAATTTGTTTAGCTCAAATTGGGTGCTGGATGGTAAAGGTTCAGCGTCCCATTTCTTGGGCAATTTAATAACAAAAGCTAGTCAAATGAGCAAACTGGGATACTGTTTTAAAAGTTCAAGCCAGATGGGGCACCTGGGTGGCTAGGTTGGTTAAGCATCCAACTTTGGCTCAGGTCATGATTTCACAGTTTGTGAGTTCGAGCCCTGCGTTGGGCTCTGGGCTGACAGCTCAGAGCCGGGAGGCTGCTTCAGATTGTGTCTCCTTCTGTCTCTGCCACTCCCCAGCTTGTAATCTCTCTCTCAAAAAATAAAAATAAATAAATAAAAGTTTAAACCAGAAAGTTTCCAAAATAAAACATTTTCTCACTATCTGTAGAGAAATATTTATTCCAAGAGAAACTGAGATAACAGGGATTGGAGACAGGAGAGCATGAGATAAATACATGAGTAGAGAAACGGGGGAGGGGGAGGGTGTGTGTGTGGGTACATTTAGGGTAAAAAAATAAGTACTTCTGCTCTTACGGGAAATGATTTTCTATTTTACTTGTATATCAAAGTCAACATAAATATACTAGCCAATGTTTAGAAGGATTTTGTATCATCTTAAGGAATAAAGAGAAGCACAATAAAAATTAAAAAAAAATCACGCTTGGGAAATTGACCCCGGTGGTCTTGACTGCTCTGGGGTTTGCAGGGAATAGACATTTAAGCATCTCTGCCCATTGCAGTGCCAGCGTGGTCTTCTACTTGAGGGTGGGGTATTTTCTACCCAAGTCAGCACTCTTCTCTGCTGGGATGCTGAACACATGTCCGAAGGACTCCAGGAAAACGGCACAGCTGGGTTCAGGTACTGTTTCAAGACGTGCTTTTTTCTTCAACTTTGATAGTCATGAATGCTTTAAATGTCTTGATAGAGAAGGTCATATTTGGGAATATTCTTGGGATCAATAGGACTTTGGACAATAAGCTTTCCCCTCATTGCTCCTCGATAAATTACTTCAACCAAATCTATGAAGTCTTGCTTGGTTTTGAAACTTCCCACAAACTTAGTGTGATCGGGAGACCTAGAGAGCACGGGAGAAAAACAACCACGCTCAGAACTTTTAGCGATTTCTCGCTGCAGACCTTCAGGATAAATAAAATGAAGCACAGTTCTGATACTTTCTGTTCCTGAGGGAGACTTCAGACATAAAGCCCAACATTGATTTCTCCGTTTGTGAGTACAGGGCCCATTTGATACAGGATTAAACGCAGAGCCGTGGGCCACTGGGAGGGCATGTGAGCCCTACCAGGTGAAGAGCCTTCCCTTCAAAATCTACCTCAATTTCTTCTCAGTTCCTTATCAAGCAGAATTCCCTGAGCGTTGGGATGGGCATAGTTGGTTGCCACTGCTGTTGGCCTTGCCGTGCAGAACCCGTTAACTGGTCACCATCTCTGAGTTCCCCTCACTTATACTTTTGAGTGGGGGGTACAAAATCGTTTTTTTTTTTCCCTATTTCAAACATCGGTTATGTTTATTACAGAAATTTTTTAGAAAAAAACATTACCAGTGAGGTCAAAGGCCGCATTTTGGTACATATTGTTCCAAAGCGTGTGTGCGTGTGTGTACACACGTGTGTTTCTTTTTTCAAAATCATGGTAATTATATCACGCAAACTATTTTGTAATGTTCCAACTAACATAAAACCTATCTCTTTCAAAGTCATTAAACTTGTATTTACAACATCATATGAAACTGACATCTAGTGTCCTTCTGTGAACATCTAGTTTCTTTCCAAGTATTTTGCTTTCTAAATAATGGTGGGATGAATATTTAGGCAGCCAATTTTGCCCACTTTCATGATTATTTCCCTTTAGATAAATTCTTGGAAATGCAATTGCTAAGTTAAAATTTTTACATATTTAAGTTGGCAAATAGTGTCATAAATCACATTTTAAAAAGACTGCACCAGGGGGGTGCCTGGGTGGCTCAGTCGGTTAAAAGTCCCAGGTCATGATCTCATGGTTGTGAGCCCTGTGAGGGGCTCCACACTGGGCATGGAGCCTGCTTAAGATTCTCTCTCTCCCCCTCCCTCTGCCCCTCCCTACCTTGCGCATGCTCTCAAAAAAAAAAAAAAAAAAAAAAAGATTGCATCAAATTAACTTCTATCACCTGTATCCTAGGAGAATAAACAGCTTTAAAATAAAACAGGTAATGGTTAATGCACTTTCAAGTAGATAATGACAAAACAGATACACAGATCTAAACAAGCAGACACCTGAACCACATTGAGAAGTGTTAAGAATTATGGACACACTGAAAATACATGTTGAGTGCTAGGATGCTGACTGGATACAACGGAAGGTGTTAAAGATTCCATGGTGCTTATTCTTGACAGAATTGAAGAATGACATCAGAATTCTCTGAGTGGCAGAAGATAGGACACTTGGCCAGAGAGAAACATGTCTCAGTTTGCCGGAAGGAACACTTCTTTCATAAATGCAGCCTACCAGTCCCAAAAGTTTAAGAACAATGACACATTTTGTTTTAAATGAAATTCCTAAGAAACTTTTAAAAAAGCTGTTCTATATTCTCTACACCAAAGGATAGTTAGTGCTGCACAAACTGTTCAATTGTTTCCTACTTACGTAGGAGGTTAACATTTGCCAATCATACTGGATACGCTGTCATTTTTGTGCCAAAGTTTCACATGACCAAGGAGTGGGTCACCTGAGGACACAGCACCAACGCAGGGCTCACAGAGCCACCCTCATAGGCAGGTGAGTTACTGGAACTGCTTGGTTGAAAGAACCCCTCACAGCTGCAATGACTTCAGTTCAATCTAACTTACCCATAATCCACTTTCATGTGCTGCCCATTGAAGAAGAACACAGTAGATGGAATATAACTGATGTCAAAATAGTGCGTGTAAACGGGAGTTTGGTCCACATCTACCAGATATATAGCAGCCATTTTACTCAGGTCAGAAGACGTCTTAGAAAGCTGCAAATAGAGACATGTAGGTTACAATGAGAGAGGCAGCTAAATCTCCCCTGAGTTCCACATTAGACACAATGTAACCTTATCATTCAGACAGGGCCCTGGGTAAACTGTGTGAATACATTTCTCTCTCTTTTTTTTTAAATTGATTTTTGGTTGTAAAAAACTTTTATAAACTTCTTATAGATTTATGAAATCCATGTTCGCTTAAACAAAAACAACTCAGAAATATACACGGCAGACACTGAAATTCCCCCCCAGTCTCCTGCCTTCCAATCCCCCCTTAAATGATAATCATAATGAAAACAGTGAAGGCTTGTCTGGCGGTTATTACACGTTAAGTGTCCAAAGTGCTTTATGCTTATTAACTCATTTGATCCTTACAACATTCATATGAGGTTATTATAGTCCCCACTTCTTGGATGAGGAAACTGGGTAATCTGCCCCTGGTCACACAACTTTAAGCAGTACAGCTGGGATTTGAACTTGGGCAGCTTGGCTTCAGTCTATACTCTTGGCCTTTGATATTCCCTTCCCTCTATGGCTGAGGGTATAATCCTCTGGCCCATTCCTCCCTCAGATTAACACATCAGCATTCATATTTAATCACAGAAATAAAGATTCTTATACTGGATCCACACTGTGTGTGGCAGCAATAGAAATGGTGCGAAGAGGTGTTAGTTCTGGGATCAGTCTCTCTCTATAACAGAGACAAGAATAACCACACTTTGTCCCATACTCCCCTCCCTACTCATCAGAGTATGAAGACGTGTTATGAAATCAGATTACCATCAGGCACACACTGGAGGCACCACACTGGAAAAGCTTATTTGCAGGCAGAGAAAAAGAAGTTCGAACCCCAGCTCTGCAAGTCACCTGACGTCCCTGGCATTCATCTCCCTGTGTGGGAGTAGTTACAGTGATGGTAATTATTCCACTGTTGTGAGCACAGAGTAAATAAGTGTTTCTGGTCCTCTAGTGCTCTGTTGGTGAAACTGAACTTGGATGGCTACTGGTGGGGAGGGACGTCTAGGACAGATTCAGCAGGATCACAGGTTTGGGGGCTTAGCTCAGGGCAGGCATATGACCAGCTACTAGTGAAAGCGTGCCAGCAAATGAAAAGCAGTATCTCCAGGCCCGGCCACTGCCTTTCATGCACTTTGTAGATGTTGAAGTGAGAACATACAGATTTTTAATAAAAACCATTTATTTAAAAAATTCACGGGGCGCCTGGGTGGCGCAGTTGGTTGAGCGTCCGACTTCAGCCAGGTCACGATCTCGCGGTCCGTGAGTTCGAGCCCCGCGTCAGGCTCTGGGCTGATGGCTCGGAGCCTGGAGCCTGTTTCCGATTCTGTGTCTCCCTCTCTCTCTGCCCTTCCCCCGTTCATGCTCTGTCTCTCTCTGTCCCAAAAATAAATAAAAAACGTTGAAAAAAAAAATTAAAAAAAAAAATTCACTTACAATATCATCTAGCTGCAGACAGACTGGATCCTCATCTCTCCCAAATCGGAGAACCAATACCTTCTCTGCAGTACTTTTTATTGCTTGGTCTACTTCTTTTTTGCTAGTTAGCTTGGGCAACAGGAAGCTCATCTTGCCATAATCCAAATATTTATCCTTACTGTCAGTCCTGAAATACAGTTCCAATATTTAAAGACAGATTAAGTGCATGAGTCCTAATTAAAAAAAAAAAAAATTTGTAGTAGTTAATACACATATATTTTATTCTCAGAGGAAAGAAATAGTTTGATACAACATAGTATCACAACAGTAAAAAAAAAACCCAACACACTAAATGCACAAACTGCTGGCAAGTCCACCAGCTTGAAAAGAAACATAAATACAAAAAGGCGTACTGTGGGGGCGCCTGGGTGGCTCAGTTGGTTGAGTGTCCGACTTCAGCTCGGGTCATGATCTCACAGTCTGTGAGTTCGAGCCCCGCGTCAGGCTCTGTGCTGACAGCTCACAGCCCAGGGCCTGTTTCAGATTCTGTGCCTCCCTCTCTCTCTGACCCTCCCCCATTCATGCTGTGTCTCTCTCTGTCTCAAAAATAAATAAACGTTAAAAAAAAAAATTTCAAAAAGGCGTACTGTGAAAAATCTCCCTCCCTCTCTCTGCCCTCAACTGGCCCTGTTAGTACTGGCCTGTTTCTCCCCACACAGCAGGTAGCTACTTTCATTAATTTCTCATGTATCTTCCAGTTTTGTTATGCATTTACAAAAACATACAAATGTGCATTCCTATGTTTTTTCCCTCTTTTACCCCAAAGACAGGCTATTCTATCTGCCAGGGTTCTAGCAGGAGAAAGATAACATTCTCAAATTTGGTAATTTCGAAAGATTTTCATTAAGGCAGGGTACAGGCACACACCAGGTACAGTGCTGTACTTGGGCTAGTAAGAGCAGGGTGCTGTTCCCACCCTGAGGCCTGAAGGAGCTACAGCAGGGAGTAGTTAGCACAAGTGTGTGGTGGGGAACGCCGGGTGGAGAAGGCTGTCGTATAGGAGGTCAGCCTGCAGTTAAGGGATGCAGCCACTCTTCTCCGTCTGTCTGATCTCCTCCTAATGTGCCCACTGGGTGACTCACACTGGAACCAGAGGGGAGGGGAGATGCAGAAGGCATCCAAGTCTCGTGGTCCTGGAGCAGTCTAGAGAAGGAAAGAGTGCATCTGGAGAGGCAAATGACAGATGTCCGGCACACATACTTTACCCACTCTTCTTCACTTTGCGCTTTTTTACTTAGCATGCATAGACCTTCCCATATCTATACACACGTTGTCACAGAGACATACTATTTCACACATGTACCACACTTTTAAAACCGTCTTTTACTGATTAAGTATTATCATGAGTCTTGGCTTAAAGATTCTTGGTGCATATGTTATTAGATGCACCCCCCACCCCCACATGACAAACAGATGGATTAAGAGTGTGTGTGAAAACCACAAAATAAACAAATCATAAAATACTCAGATAAAAGGGACCTAATCCAATTCCCTCATTTTATAGACTTGTTTGCTTATAGTTTTGGTTCTAGCTACAGCACGGACTAGAATCAAAGCCACCAAATTTCTTTCCTTCTAAAGTTTTTTATTTTATTTTAGAGGGAGAGAGAGAGCGTGCAAGCGGGGGAGAGAGAATCTTAAGCAAGCTCCACACTCAGCACGGAGCCCATCATGGGGCTCGATCCCACGACTCTGGGATCATGACCTGAGCCGAAATCAAGAGATGGATGCTTAACTGCCTGAGTCATGCAGGTGCCCCCAAGCCACCAAATTTCTACTGCAGTGTTCCTTCTGCTATAATAAGCTCCTGTTCTCATGGTTGAGAAACTCTATTTTTGAGTCCATCCAGAAGAACTCCACCGAGGTACTTGATATTTTATATTTGGCCCCCAAGTTGGCTAATGCTATGAAAAGGGAGGATTTCTTTATGTGTGTGTGTGTGTGACAAGTCACATTTTAAGACAAGAGTTAATAAAAATGTATATAGGAAATGAAATTGTTCCTGTAATAAGTCATACTTTAAACAGGCAAGCTGATTGCTAGGAAGGACTTCCTCAAATGTCAGTAGCAGAAAAAATTACTGATAAAAGGGAAAGTCAAAGTGAGGATGGATCTATCCCACCCTAGAATTCAAACAGCAACTCCAGTTCTGATAAAGAGGAGGAAAACTAAAGCCACACCTAAGAAAATGTCCATAGCAAGGGATACCAACAGAGACTTCACAAAAGAAGAGGTACAAATAGGCAAAAATATTTGGAAAGTTAAGCTTTACTAGTAAACAAAGAAAAGCAAATGGAAGATTATTTAACAAAGCCATTAAGTTGGTAAAGATGAAACAATATTGCAAGAGTGTGAATAAAGGGCCACACATTCTTACTTGCTGCTGGAATGCAGAGAAGCAAAAACTTTTCCAGAAAGAAAACAATTTGAGCAACAACTCCATTTCTGAGAATTAACTTGACACGTCCACAATGATTTATCACATTCTTAAGGTGAAAAACTGCAAACAACTTAAATAGCCCAAAATAGGAGATTGGAAAAAAATGATAGTACAGTCCTGGAACATACTATTACACAGCTGCTAAATACTGTTACAGATGAACATTTCACATACTGAAAAGTTCTCATGATAAATAAGTTACAAAACAGTATATAAAGTGTGATCCTACTGCTGTACAAAACCCAATACAAATGTATACATTTACATAGAAATAACTGGAAATAAATATCCCAAAACACATAGTGGTTATCGCTGTCAGTGAACAGACAGGTGACTTTTATTTACATCGGAGTGAGAGTCTTCTTCCAAACTATTCGATATATATACATACTTAATATATATATGCTTAATGATGCCTGTGGTTGGGCTGCTCCTGGCCCACAAGTGCTAGGGCAAACGACACCTACTTTCTTTGTACAAGTCACCTCCTTCTCTTCCACTTGACTGTTCGCAACCCCGACCGCTTCTCCGAAATGTCGGCACACAGGCGGTTCCCGTCTTCTACACCAAAAGCAGCAACCCTAACTCAAAGTAACCCAGGGGCTGCTGCCTCCCAACTCTGGCGGAACCACTTATAAAACCGGAAACGGAAAAAGAATACTCACTGGCAAGTAGATAAACTTGCGGTCCTTCCCCTCAATAGTCCCAACAAGCCCACGAGATTATTCGTTACTCTAGTCACCGCCCACTTTGCCCGCCTTTGACAGGAAGCCGAGCGTCACTTCCGCCCTTATTAAACATGACCGACCTCCTTCCCTTTCTTCTTAGAGCCGAGGCGGGGCCTCGCCTTTCAGGTTAACTATGATTGGTCGCGATGAGCCTCGGAAATGTCTCTGACGAGGGTTCCAGAGGAGGATACTCTAGCGTTGAGTGCTTGGTTGCTTTCTATACCACACTTGGCGCCAGGAACTGGCGGTTTCCGGGCTGCTCTCGATGGTTATCTCTGGACGGATAGAGGGGATCGCGCAGGGTATTATGGGACAATAATGGCCGCGCTCAAGGTTTGGGATTGGCTTTCTGAGGCGATCTGAGTGAGGAGTGGCGGTGCCGGCGCCCCGAAATCTGGGACAGGAGGTCCCAAGAGTCGGGTTTGGTGAGGTGAGTGTTCTTTCTTTCTTCTTGACCTGCCCTTCGCCAATTACGGCAGCTCCAAGCGGCGGATATGGGTCCTTCGCTCAGGTTCCGGTCCGAGTTTGCGGTCTCGTCCATGTCACCCAATTTGCCTTTCTTACCCTTGGGATGCTGCACCGGTCCGGGCTGTCCTGTCCTTTCTCCTTGATCTGGTCAGATACTGCTGCCTGGCTGCCCAGGGGTCATCCTGCACCCTTCTTTAGGCCTCTGCATTGGCCCCCTCCCAAGCAGAGGCCGAGCCTAAGTAGGGCTCCTTGTGTCTTTCTTCTCTGTCATAGTGGTATCTTTAGTATGTGATCTCCTCTACTAGAATGTCAACTCCAAGAGGGCGGGATTTTTGCCTGTTTTGTTCTTTGTTCTTTTCCTATTGCCCAGAACAGTGATTGTGTTACAGAAGGTATTCGATGAAAAATTGTTGAATGAGCAAATCTAGTTTTTCTAAATTTTCTATTCTTAATTGGCTTCTTTGTCACTAATCATTCTCCAGAATCCAGTCCTTTTAATTCCTTATTTGTTCTCATAAGCTAGTTAAGTCCTATCAGACTCCTCGTCTTGTGCTATTGGGATCTTCCTTTGCTGTCTCTAGATATGTTTGTTTTCCTGTTCTCCATTAATCAGTTTAAATTCATTCATTCATTTATTCAGCAAACTTTATTTCACTAGGTGCTGGCTGTAGTAATAGCAAGATAGACAAGGTTCTCTTTGGCATCCTAGGAGTATATTTTTTAGTTCATGCTACTGTTGAGCATAGCATATATATGTTTACCTTCCTGTTTAGATTTCCTCACATGCACAGAAGTCACCAATATGCAGCTCTGTCTTTTCTCTTCTGCCTGATGGCATTTTTCAAAATGCAACTCTTGTGTCTGTGTTGATATTATGTTTGGCAATATTTCTCTGTAGAGCCATGCATGCTAATTAGAACTGGGCAAAACATCCTGGATTCTGGTGGTACCCTACACCTTGACAGTTCCTTTGCTTCACTGACTTGTTGAAAGAGGAGAATTATCCAAGCACCTAGAATCGGTGTATGTTTGTAAGTGGATGGTGTGTAATGGGATGTAAAGAGGAATGAATTTGATACACGTTGAGTGTCAGAAAATCTTATAATCACCTTAATAGTTTTCAGGAAACCATTTCATAACCTAGTGTTTCTCGTTAATATTTTTGGTGAACATGGATTGTTATTAAACAAGATCCCAACTGCCGTGAGGTAATTCTTTTCTACAAAACACAACTGGTCCAAAAAAATCCACTAGTATATGGATCACATAGTATATGGTAGCTTTATACCCCAGCATGTCTACTCTGCTGTATCTGTAGTTTAAAGGGAGGGAGAGGTAGAAGGGCTCATGTAGAAAATGTTGAGCCCCAATTAGTACAGAGAAGCATGGCAAATAAAATAACGTGACAGTTACTTTTATTTATTTATTTATTTATTTTTTAAATTTTTTTTTTCAACGTTTTTTATTTTATTTTTGGGACAGAGAGAGACAGAGCATGAACTGGGGAGGGGCAGAGAGAGAGGGAGACACAGAATCGGAAACAGGCTCCAGGCTCCGAGCCATCAGCCCAGAGCCTGACGCGGGGCTCGAACTCACGGACCGCGAGATCGTGACCTGGCTGAAGTCGGACGCTTAACCGACTGCGCCACCCAGGCGCCCCGACAGTTACTTTTATGTATGGCTTTATGGTTACAGAGAGCTTTCGCGTACACTTTCTTGTGGGATTCTTATAATAATTCCGTGGACTAAATAAAGCAAAAAATATTTCTGTTTCACAGATACAGAAATTATGCCTAACCAAATATTAAGTTATCTGCTTACAATCATACAAGTAGAAAATATCAAAAGCTTGCATTCTAATTGAGGATTCTGACTTCAAATCTAGTGGTATTTCCCCTACAGTCCCTTTCTAGATGCCATCATGTTCTAGTAAGTGTCCTTCGTGAGGACTGTGCTTGCCTGGTATCCTCTTGGATCCCGGTGTTTGGTGGGTGTGTGAATGTGTGTCTCTGTTTCTGATGTGTATCAGAGTGGGAGTAGGAGGATCTTTTGAGATTGTCAGTGACATAATGGAAAGATTTTGGCAAGAGATAGCTAAGCAAATCCTGGTCTTGATGGGGAGGTTAACTCCCTGAATATCCCTGTAACTTCAGTTATCCTGGGATATAGCAGAGCTATACCTTTTCTCCTTTTATATCCAATACAAAATGGGTTGTCTTCCTTCCACAGAAATCCCAGCGCCTGTCATGGAGGACACCAGCGAGGATGCCTCGATCCATCGATTGGAAGGCACTGATCTGGACTCTCAGGTTGGTGGTCTTATTTGTAAGACTAAAAGTGCAGCCAGTGAGCAGCATGTCTTCAAGGCCCCTGCCCCCCGCCCTTCCTTGCTGGGACTGGACTTGTTGGCTTCCCTGAAACGAAGGGAGCGAGAGGAGAAGGACGATGGAGAGGACAAGAAGAAGTCCAGAATCTCTTCCTACAAGGACTGGGAAGAGAGCAAAGATGACCAGAGAGATGCTGAGGAGGAAGATAGTGACCAAGCTGGCCGACATAGCCGAAAAGACAGGTAAAGGCTTTTGGATGGGTTGACCAAAAGGGAATGAGAATGGAGGCCAGGGAATAACATCCCATGTTGATTGCTGTTTTCTTGTTGGACATATAGATCTTTATGGTTTTATTATGATTCCGTAGTATTGAAGTAGATAGGAACTGATATTTTCTTCAGATGTGTGGGGAACATTCAAAGGTGACTAAAGACTAGAGCATAAAGATTAGAAATGATTTGGGTTGTTGCTATCAGTAAGCCTGTAAGGAGATTAAGTGGAAAAGGTCAGGTCACCCAGCCAGCCCCCCTTTGGGGGCAAGGTTTTTCTCCTAAGGAGGGGCCTTTTACCACTTGTCCTTTTTGTTTCAGGCATTATCGATCTGCTCGGGTAGAGACTCCATCCCATCCTGGTGGTGTGAGTGAAGAGTTTTGGGAACGCAGTCGGCAGAGAGAGCGGGAGCGGCGGGAACATGGCGTCTATGCCTCGTCTAAAGACGAAAAGGATCGGAAGAAAGAGAGATCACGGGATCGAGACTCTGACCGCAAGAGAGACAGAGGTAACCAGCCCAGCCTAGTTCCTATAGCCCAGTAAGCATTTGAGCGGACATGTCAGCTTCTTTCCTGTTGCAGGAGTTTTTCTAATGCCTGATAATTAGGGAGCCCTGTTGGTGTTGATAGTGTTGGGGTTGGGCATAGCAGGCTGTTTAAGAACTGTCACTTGCAGCATAGCTGCTTGGCTTGAGTGTGTAGTTCTCGTTTAATTATGAAAATTGGTGATAAAGGCAATACCAGGCAGTGTGTATAAGAAACCAGAATTTACAGTGGTGTTGGTGACAGAGAAAGGACAGTGCTGTGAAGCAAAGCTGGACATAGAATCCAACGCTGGCTTTGCTCAGTATTATTTAAATTTTATAGCTTATAGACTGGTAACCATTAACAGCTATTCATTGTAGACTTATAACTATTGTTTTTTGAATTCTTGCAGGAAAATAACTGTTACTGTGAGTTTGAAACTTTGTAGCCAGTAACTATTTTTTCCCCCTGAAAGAATGGGGATATGTGAGTTTCAGGAGCCCATGGATCGCATTAGAGCAGTGCAGGTTGCACCTGTGAGTGAGTGGGAAGGCCTGTCCTTTCTCTAGGGTGAAGATGGGTGGAAGTTAGGATGGGACACACATTTTCTAAGTTCTGCACGTGGCTCTTGACAGATGAGAGGGATAGAAGCAGACACAGCAGCAGATCTGAGCGGGATGGAGGGTCAGAGCGCAGCAGAAGAAATGAACCGGAGAGCCCGAGACACCGACCTAAAGGTAGACCAAGCCGTTGCTTGTGGTGATTTGTCAGGGGTCAGTGTATACAAGGCAGCGTCCTCAGTTGATATGCCGTGGGCAGAGTCAACTGCTGGTTCCACTATGAACTTCTTGGACTACTTGGTTCTGAGTCAGGTTGGAAGGCCCTGGACCTCCCTGTTGAGACGGATATGCTCCTCTAAGTTGGTAGGCCAGTGGACTGAATGGCCAGTTTTCCAAATGGCAGGAAAGAATAGGGAGCTGGGGAACAGAAGAATTGATTAAAAATAATTATTTAGGGGTACCTGGGTGGCTCAGTTGGCTAAGCATCCAACTTTGGCTCAAGTCATGATCTCACGGTTCATGGGTTCGAGCCCCACATCGGGCTCTGTGCCGGCAGTGTGGAGCCTGCTTGAGATTCAACCTCTCTCTCTCTCTCTCTCTCTCTCTCTCTCTCTCTCTCTGCTCCTCCCCCACTTGTGCACACAACAACACACACTCAAAATAAATAAATAAACTTAAAAAAGTTGTTTATATTCAAGAGGAGTATGTTTGCTGAGAGAAATTGGATATTCTTCAAGATGTTGTACACATTAAAAAAAAGTGTTATAAATACGTGAAAACTGGCCTATTAAAATCCAGATACCTTAAAAATTGTCAAGATTGTGTTACAAGTAGATATCAAGTTTATCGATAGTGAAAGAAAGAGATTTGGGGAATTCACTTTTGGCTGATAGCCCTAGAGCCGTGTCCCAGTGAAGTTAGAGGTTTCCGGTGGATGTGTTCTTTGTCGCCCCAGATGCAGCTACCCCTTCAAGGTCTACCTGGGAGGAAGAGGACAGTGGCTGTGGTTCCTCAAGGCGCTCGCAGTGGGAATCGCCTTCCCCGACACCTTCCTATCGAGATTCTGAGCGGAGCCATCGGCAGTCCAGTCGAGATCGCGATAGGTGATGTTCTGGGCAGAGCAGCCCAGTTTCTCTGGGTGGGTGGCAAAGGGTGGACGTGATGAGGGCAAAGGGATCTGGGCTGGGGGAACAGATGGCAGCTGGGGAACATGTCTCAGCTTAGTGACTTAGTGATGCTGGTTACACGGTCTCCCAGGTCCATGAGGAGCAGGTACTCAGATGACACACCTCTGCCAACCCCATCCTACAAATACAACGAATGGGCCGATGACAGGAGACACCTGGGGTCCACACCCCGTCTGTCCAGGGGCCGAGGTAAGGCAGGGGGAGGGAGGGGGACAGGGAAGCGGGATCACTTGTCCCAGTGAGGCTGAGCAAAGCTGTGCTTCTGGAGCTGTGCGGCTTTGCAGGGCTCTTGGTGGGGCTGGGGGTGTTTGGACTGACCTGCTGCGTGTTCTCCTTCAGGAAGACGGGAGGATGGCGAAGAAGGAATTTCATTTGACACAGAAGAGGAACGGCAGCAGTGGGAAGATGACCAGAGGGTAAAAACCTTATGTCTTTGAGGCACCGAATGAGGAGTGGTGGACCTCCATGGGTGAATGGGCCACGAGTGACGCTCTAGTGGAATTGGACTTCGATGAGGGCAGTTAGCACTGGACAGTCTCTAGAGCCGAGCTGGATTCAGTCCCAAAGCCTCGGAGTCTCTCCAGAGGCACAGGCTCCTCTGTGAAACTTCTCACCTGCCACTGGCAGACCTGTTTTAGTTAAGCGTTGGTGCCACCGTGTGGTGAATGTAAGAAGTGCCGTCACGATGGGCGGCCACATAGTCCGTCCCCGCCTGTGTCCTCCACATGGCTCGTCCTAGAGCACATGGTCTTCCTCCTGCACCTCCCACAAACATTGCTCCACCACACCAGTGACTTCTCACCAGACACCTCCCCTCTGGTCTTGTCTTGCACATAAACTCGATCTGTTCCTTGTTTTCACCGCTCTGTCACATCGCTGCAGCAAGCTGACCGGGACTGGTACATGATGGATGAGGGATACGATGAGTTCCACAACCCCCTGGCCTACTCCTCCGAGGACTACGTGAGGAGGCGGGAGCAGCACCTGCATAAACAGAAGCAGAAGCGCATTTCTGCTCAGCGGAGGCAGATCAATGAGGTGGGCTGCTGGCGGTAGCTGGAGTGAACCCGGCTGGCATTGG
The DNA here is from genome assembly GCF_023721935.1 of Panthera uncia. NCBI lineage: Eukaryota > Metazoa > Chordata > Mammalia > Carnivora > Felidae > Panthera > Panthera uncia. The sequence goes on along the minus strand of NW_026057589.1, from coordinate 11,590,321 downwards.
GCATGTGGGAGAAGTGCGGGCTTTGTGCACATGGTGGCAGCGCAGCTGGCCTCTCGTCGCTGAAGTATTGGGTGTCGCTGTGCCTCTAGAGTCTGAGGAGGGTGGGCGTAGAGCCTTTCAGTAGTTATCTCCTAACCTCTCTCTCTCGTAGTCCTCCTTCCGTGCTGGGATGGGAACTAGTAGGGTGTTCTTTGTGTCTCTGAGTGGGGCCGCGGATGCTCGCCATTTGTGTGTCCATATAGAGGTTCTGACTCACATATAAAGGGCTGCTGCTTGGAAAAAATGTCACCGGTGGTTTGGGATCAGTCACTTTTCTTTCTTAGGAGCCACAGGGTACAGAGGCCTGTGACACGTCTACGGCCCAGGCCTCGCGTGGCCCTTCTCTCAGGACTTGATGTGTGGACTCTCCCAGTGACCTTTCAGATGCCTTGTGGTTTCAGTCTGAGCGCGGCCCCCCGTTGTGTTCTCATAGGATAACGAGCGCTGGGAGACCAACCGCATGCTCACCAGTGGAGTGGTCCATCGGCTAGAGGTGGACGAAGACTTTGAAGAGGACAGCGCAGCCAAGGTGCATCTGATGGTGCACAACCTGGTTCCTCCCTTCCTTGATGGACGCATCGTCTTCACCAAGCAGGTGAGGCCGCTGGGGCCTGAGAGAAGAAAGCTCAGATAGAATTGAGCTGAGAGTGGGGGGAAAAAAAAGAGGAAAAAAAAGCCCCCATCCCAATAGGATAGAAATCCTTTCATTTATTAGGGCTGTCATGAAGTGGACCTTCCTGTTGAGTGTAACGATCAGTGGAGAATTCCTCTTTTTCCCTAACCTACAGCCAGAGCCTGTGATTCCAGTTAAGGATGCTACTTCTGACCTGGCCATTATTGCCCGGAAAGGCAGTCAAACAGTGCGGAAGCACAGGGAGCAGAAGGAACGCAAAAAGGTTGGTTTCTTGTCCTTTGGGGCCTGGGACAATTTTTAGAAATTGCATGAGATCTCATGGGTAGAGGTCCTCTTGGAAGTTTGAGGACACTCACACAGCAAGAACCAGCTGTTGGAGGAGGGCTTCGTGTTCCTCCACCAAGGCCTTTGTTAAGACAACCATAGGGCCCGATGCTCTGGTGGCTTGAGGTAGAAGAAGGGAATGTGGGCGCCGGGCCACTGCGGCTTTGTGGGAATTTACCACCTGCTAGATGGAGCCTCCTGTGCAAGTGGGATTGGTTTTCCATGGACCACAGTCGTGTTACACGATGGAGCAGACTTTCCGTATTTTTTTTAGGCTCAACACAAACACTGGGAACTGGCTGGAACCAAGCTGGGAGATATAATGGGTGTCAAAAAAGAGGAAGAGCCCGATAAAGCGCTGACAGAAGACGGTAAAGTGGACTATAGGTAGGAGTCTTGGTCGGCAGTGGGCTGTCTCCTGGGCCTGGGGCCCTCAAGGACACTTGCTGGGGAACTGAGAGAATTTGTGGCTCATGAACAGAAAAATTAGGTCACTTTGGATCTTCTAGTCTGTTCTCATCCTTTCCTCCTGGTCTCTCTTCTACCATCTTCAGCTTTTCCTAGATATTATTCCTGCCACCACCACTACTACTGCTATAGGAGTGACCTCAGTGCCTGTCAGCGTTAAATGCCTCACAGATACTGACTGAATTCTCAACGACAATCCCACGAGATAGGTGCTCTCCTTCCCATTTTTCGTGTGCAGAGGATGAGACGCAGGAGGTTAAGTAACTTGTTTGAGGTCACCCAGCTGTAAATGGAGCGATGCTCAGACCCAGACATTGTAGCTTTGGAGCCTGGTGTCGTAGTCATGGTGCTGAAGTGTACTTCTGATGTTCAGTGTTGGAAGGTAGGCTTCGCCCCCTTAGATTTCAGTTTAATGGAAGGAAGAACCACTTTTAACAGTGTTTTGAAAATAGGAAAGATTGTTTTTACCAGGGAGTGGCTTCCCTGTTCATAGAGGTATTTAAGCAGATGGTACATAGCTGCCTGTTGGGGTTCACACATTGGGTAGATGGCTGGACTCAAATGTCCCTCTTGAATCTCATCCTTTGAACATACTGAAGTCTTACTGAACTGGCATCCAAGTGAATAATTCCCTGCACCCCTCTGAGAAATAACCCAAATGAGAAGTCAGTACTGATGGTCAGCCCTTGTTAGTTTATAAATGTAATCCCGTAGGCATTAATTGTTAGCTGACTGAGAGTGATGGAGAAATTAGAATAGGAAGCCTGACAGGGTGTGGGGGAGGTCTGAAAGGGGGACAGGTCTCTTGGGAGAGTGGCGGGCAGCAGACATGTGGACACCCACTGAACCGCACTCTCTTTGAGTGCAGCACTCTTTGGGCAGCACTGAACCGCTCTCTCTTTGCAGTCTTGGGAAAATTACAAAGTTCTTTGGAGTCTAGGCGTGTATACATGTGTCAGATATTTGTGTGCTTTCAGTAGAAGCTGGAGGTCACTACTAAGTGGGACTGTTTTTTCTCACAATTCTTTGAAAACGAAGTTTTACAGACCATGCCGTCCTGCCAGGAGAAGAGAGGAGGTCTGACCCTGGTCAGGATTCTGTAGCCATGACTCCTCCATTTAGCCTTTCGAGCATTGAGCATTGTGCTGGGTATTCTGTACAAGATAATTACCTGGTGATCTCAGCTCCTCTTCTGGTTGAGCTTTTTGGGGCAGAGAACTGGCCCATTTGTTAACCTGAACTCCTCTGAGTCATACTTAGTTTTCTTTGCCTAGGGAATATTGGGTATGTTGTGGATGATGGTTCTCAGACCGCAGTTCTAGTCCCTTAGGCCAGAGGAGACGAGAAACATCTTGGATCACCTGGCTGCTCTAGTGACTCAAAGATTTCTTGCGTCTTGTTGAGGTGGGTCTTGTTCTTGGGTGTAGGAAGAAGGACAGTAACCCAGTCAGGAAAAACAGTGTGGGAAATTGTGCAGGGTGCTTAGGCTGCCGTGTGTTCTCAGGACGGAGCAGAAGTTTGCGGATCACATGAAGAAAAAGAGTGAAGCTAGCAGTGAATTTGCCAAAAAGAAGTCGATTCTGGAGCAGAGGCAATACCTGCCCATCTTTGCTGTGCAGCAGGAGCTACTCACTATTATCAGGTAACTCGTCTAGGAATTCCATTGTTGACTTGGTGTCCCTTGGGTCCCTTGTGTTTACTTAGTAGCTCTTTTACTTTGGGCTGTTGCATCTGGTAGAGAAGGGAAAGAATTTTTTCTTATCTGACCTCCATACCCTGGGCTACTTTGCATGAAGTAATAAGCAAAATGGCTTTGCTCTGTTATATTTCGTTTGTTTAAACCTCACCATCTTCTTTTTTTTTTAATGTTTTATTTATTTATTTTGAGAGAGGCGGGGGTCATGAGCAGGGAGGGGCAGAGAGAAAGAGAGAATCCTAAGCAGGCTCTGTGCTGTCCATGCAGAGCCCGATGTGGGGCTCGATCTCACAAACCATGAGGTCATGATCTGAGCTGAAACGAAGACTTAGATGCTTAACTGACTGAGCCACCTAGCACCTTTAAACCTTATCATCTTCTAGACATTGTAGGGGGTGTCTTCATTCGGGGCTGTTTTCCCAGGGAAATCTGCCTTTAAGCAGGCATGCTCCTTGGATAGCCATACATAGGCATAGGAAGTGGCAGTGTCTTGTTGGAGGATTGGAAGTGGCCATCCGCCTGGCCTGATTTGTCCTTCGTCTTCTTTCCCTTGTAGAGATAACAGCATCGTGATTGTGGTTGGAGAAACAGGGAGCGGCAAGACCACCCAGCTGACACAGTACTTGCATGAAGACGGTTACACGGACTATGGGATGATTGGGTGCACCCAGCCTCGGCGTGTGGCTGCCATGTCGGTGGCCAAGAGAGTCAGTGAGGAAATGGGAGGAAGCCTTGGTGAGGAGGTGAGTGGGCACGAGGGCTGATCTGTACAGCTTCCGTCCTTTTGAGCTGACTTCCTAAGGCCTGGGCCCAGCATGGGGTATGTGGGCAGTGAGCTGGGGCCCAGAGCTTCTGAGCTGTCTCTCCCTGACTTTCAGGTGGGTTATGCCATCCGCTTTGAAGACTGCACCTCAGAAAACACCTTGATCAAATACATGACTGATGGGATCCTGCTCCGGGAGTCCCTCCGGGAAGCAGACTTGGATCACTATAGTGCCATCATCATGGACGAGGCCCACGAGCGCTCCCTCAACACTGACGTGCTCTTTGGGCTGCTGCGGGAGGTGAGGGCTGTGGGGCACAGTCTGTCTCCACTCGTGGGGCTTTCATGCATGCCCTGTTGGTAGTTCATGACTGAGGTGCTCCGGGTGGGCTGGGGTCTCGCCTGGGGGAGCCAAGAGGGTCTCTGACAGGCCTGAGTTTGCTGAGGCCTCCAGGTTGCCAGGTGGAGACCTGGGTTGTAGTTTATTCTGTTCTTGCTCAGCCAAGAGACTCCGGGTTCTCTTGGCTGTGGCTGTATGGGTTCGGTCCTCAGGACCGTTAGGAATCTAATGTGCCCATCTGTCAGCTTCAGCTTGTTTCATCTGGGAGTAATGTTGCTGAGATTGGTGGGAGGGAGCCAAGGGTTCCAAATCTATAGGGAAGCCTCGGACTGACCTCTTCTCTCAGGTGGTGGCTAGGCGCTCAGACCTGAAGCTCATTGTCACATCGGCTACTATGGATGCAGAGAAATTTGCTGCCTTTTTCGGGAATGTTCCCATCTTCCACATCCCTGGTCGTACCTTCCCTGTTGACATTCTCTTCAGCAAGGTACTGAGGCCTCCTCTTTGAACCATTCCTGACCTCTGATGAGAAGTCAGTTGGACGGCATGGGGTAGGGAACTGAGCCAGGAAAGGTTTTTGGGGTTACCATGGGGCAGATGGGGTACTCTGTAGCTCTAGGTCTGAGACACAAAGGACTGTACTCGGGGGAGGTCTAGTTTTATTCTTTCGTTAGAGTAGCAGTGCAGGGCCCAGAGAGGGCAGTCAGGCCCATCTGTAGCCCTGAAAGTCCACTGGCTCTATCCCTATACCAGTGACTGATCACCAGTTCCTGAGGGATGTCCAACCTACATTTCTCTCGATGCTTCCCTTTGACCATGTCTCTGACTGGTGTTGCAGACGCCGCAGGAGGATTACGTGGAGGCCGCGGTGAAGCAGTCCTTACAGGTGCACCTGTCGGGGGCCCCCGGGGATATCCTTATCTTCATGCCTGGCCAAGAGGACATTGAGGTGCGTGCCTTGGTCATGACCATGATGAGCAGGTAGGATCCTACATATGGGAGTTTGGGGCTCTGGTATCTCATGGCTCCTCTCTGTGCCCTCAGGTGACCTCAGACCAGATTGTGGAACATCTGGAGGAACTGGAGAATGCACCTGCCTTGGCCGTGCTGCCCATCTACTCCCAGCTGCCTTCTGACCTCCAGGCCAAAATTTTCCAGAAGGTGTGATAGCAAGAATATCTGTCTTGGGTACCCACCTTTGGGTCTCCCTGGATTCTCCCAAGGGAGGACTAGAGAGAGGGTGTTACTTTCCCTGCAGGGGTGGGGTGTGCTCTTTGCCCTGTGGAGTCTTTCCTACCCGAGGGCCTACAGCCTTCCCTCTTTGTACATCCTGCCTGGTTCTAGGCTCCAGATGGAGTTCGGAAGTGTATCGTTGCCACCAACATTGCCGAGACATCTCTGACTGTCGATGGCATCATGTTTGTTATTGACTCTGGTTATTGCAAATTAAAGGTAAGAAACGACACAGGCACTAGGGCCCTGGGCCTTCACCTGAAGCTAACCCAATGTTGTAGGTGGTGGGAAGGCAGGCCCTGGGTCTTTAGCTCTTAAACAAGGGATGGACTTGGATTTAAGAGGCTAACATTTGAGTGCTGATTTTGCTGTGCACTTGATTGACTTAATCTTTGTGATAACGCCATGAGTTAGATGATTTAATAACTCTGTGCAGATCACAGAGCTGGTATTTGTGGGGAAATTTCTTGAGGTTTCTGGTTTCAAAAGGATGGCTGCCAGGGCACCAAGGTGGCTCCGTGTGTTAAGCGACTGACTTGTTATCTCAGCTCAGGTCTTGATCTTAGGGTCATGAGTTCACACCCTGTAGTGGGCTCAACACTGGGCATGAAGCCTACTTAAAAAGGAAAAAGGATGGCTGTCTGCATTGCTAAAACACTGTACTCTGTGCTGCGTAGCAACCAGGGTTTGTCTGTCTTTGTCTCAAGGTTGCCTCCCCCTTTCCCCTTACTCTATGCTTAATCAGCTCTTTATTGTCCCCTCCTAGGTCTTCAACCCCAGGATTGGCATGGATGCTCTACAGATCTATCCCATCAGCCAGGCCAATGCCAACCAGAGGTCAGGGCGAGCCGGCAGGACGGGCCCAGGTCAGTGTTTCAGGTAGGAGCCCTGTGCTAGCCTGCTCTCTGGGGCAGCGCTGGGATTGCTGAGTGTGGAGCCCAGGCTGGGGCAGTGGGGATTGGACTGTGATCCAGCAGAGGGATGCTGGCCCTAGGATCCCTGAGGCTCGGGACTGATGGTGGGGCTGCCACTTGGTGGTTTGCTCCTCATATGCTGCTGAGCCAAAGAGTAGCCTTTCCAGATGGCTTGGAGGTCTGAGCAGCTTTGGGTGTCAGGCAGTCCCATGTTGAACATACCTGCACCTGAAGACTCGCACAGGCTAAGTCTGAGCAGATTATATCATGGCTCCTGTTACACTTCTGCAGTTATTTTTTCTGATTTTCATGTTTTAAAAAATAACGTATTCGCTACAGAAATTGAGAAAATACAGAAGAGCATAAAGAAAACAAAACCGAGCCATAAATCTCGTCCCAGGCTCATTGGTTCCAGAAATGAAACAAATATGTAGGAGACTCCAGCAGAAGAGTCAATTGGCAGGACTGATTTGAATGGGTGGAAATCTGGGATTCAGAGAGAACAAGGCAGGTGGGGGAAGAAATGAGAACTTGTCCTCCCTGCCTGTGGCTTTCTTCCGTACTGACCTCTGTGGGGTGCAGGTGCAGGGCAAAGCTGGGGTAGCATTGGGTCTTCCACTGCAGGGACCCCTGCGCGGGCAGCTGGGCTCCGAGGCGGTAGATGCAGCAGTGTGTGGTCTTCTTCCCGGCAGGCTCTACACCCAGAGCGCCTACAAGAACGAGCTCCTGACGACCACGGTGCCCGAGATCCAGAGGACTAACCTGGCCAACGTGGTGCTGCTGCTGAAGTCCCTCGGGGTGCAGGACCTGCTGCAGTTCCACTTCATGGACCCGCCCCCCGAGGACAACATGCTCAACTCCATGTATCAGCTCTGGATCCTCGGGGCCCTGGACAACACAGGTGCCGAGCCCCGGGAGCTGGAGGCGGGGGTGGTGGTGGTGGTGCTCACGGGCTCTGGCGGTCGGTTTCGCTCCTCGTTTACTTCACTGTGTCCACCGAATGTCTGGATTCGCTCCTCTCCCAGGTGGGCTGACCTCGACTGGGCGGCTGATGGTAGAGTTCCCGCTGGACCCGGCCCTGTCCAAGATGCTCATCGTGTCCTGTGACATGGGCTGCAGCTCCGAGATCCTGCTCATTGTGTCCATGCTCTCGGTGCCAGCCATCTTCTACAGGCCCAAGGTGGGTGGTGGTGGCCCCTCTGCTCTCCTCGAAGCTGCAGGGGGCTTTACCGGCTTGAGGAAGGGTTAGAGAGGACTGGGTTCTTTCTGTATCATTAAAATGGAACGGAGGCATGGGAGTCAAAGTTTCCAAAGAGTAGTATTACTGCTTTCTGTTAAGCAGGTTGGGGTAGGAGAAAGCATGGGCTAGATCAGTGGTTTTCAGGTGATTTGGAAATTTCTTATCGTCTGGTATAGTTGTGCCTGAGCTGTCACGTTTTAGAGTAGATGTTTTGTCAGAAGCTATGTTATTTTCCCTGGATCGTTAGGGTAACACACTGATGTGTTTAAAGCTGTGCGTGCAGGCAGGTAACAGTGTGAAAAGCTCCGGGATCCTCCCAGTGCGCCTGGACTCCCCGTGCTTACAGTAAGGGTCCTTTTTCCTTCCTAGGGCCGAGAGGAGGAGAGTGATCAAATCCGGGAGAAGTTTGCTGTCCCCGAGAGTGATCATTTGACCTACCTGAATGTCTACCTGCAGTGGAAGAATAATAATTACTCCACCATCTGGTGTAACGATCATTTCATCCATGCCAAGGCCATGCGGAAGGTGGGGGCAGTCGCCCAGATAAGCAGGATGTTGGGGTGAGGCGGGGAGGCAGGAGGAGGCAGGCTTCATCCTTGCCTGCCCTGTGTCCTTCTCTAGGTCCGGGAGGTGCGGGCTCAGCTCAAGGACATCATGGTACAGCAGCGGATGAGCCTGGCCTCGTGTGGCACTGACTGGGACATCGTCAGGAAGTGTATCTGTGCTGCCTATTTCCACCAGGCAGCCAAGCTCAAGGTGAGCCCAGAGGAGCCTGAGGGAGTTGTGGCCCTTTCCTGGCCTGATAATCATACCAGCACAGAGTTCTTTCATTCTCATTGTACAGTCCTGCAGACCTGGGTTTTCCCCACCAAGGCCTTTGTCAAGACCTGGGATGGAGTGGCTGCCCAGATGAGCAGCATTGTCCTGATGTGGCCACCTTTTGTGTCTCTTCCCTAGGGAATCGGGGAGTATGTGAATATCCGGACAGGGATGCCCTGCCACTTGCACCCCACCAGCTCCCTCTTTGGAATGGGCTACACCCCAGACTACATAGTGTATCACGAGCTGGTCATGACCACCAAGGTGAGTCTTCTCTGACGCAGTTTACTTGACGTGGGCCTACCTGGCTGGGCTGGGCCTTTGTAACCCTTCATTGCCTTCCTGTGTGAGCTTTGAGCCTGGGAGACTTGAGACCACATGTGTTGCTTTGAGACGAATTGAAAGGATTTGAGGATGCTTACTTGGAATTAACCTTCAGATGCCAGTGACCTCAGCTATGCCAGCAGGATTGTTACTTGCTGCCAGGGATGAGCAACCCCTGTTGGTGTCATTAGAAGGGCTTTCTGGGGAGCCTGGGTGGCTCAGTTGGTTAAGTGTCTGACTTCAGCTCGGGTCATGATCTCATGGTTTGTGAGTTCAGGCCCTACATTGGGCTCTGTGCTGACAGCTCAGAGCCTGGAATCTGCTTCGGATTGTGTCTCCCTCTCACTCTGCCCTTCCCCCGCTCACACTCTGTCTGTATCTCAAAAATAAATAAACATTTAAAAATTAAAAAAAAAAAAGGCTTTCTGAGGGGTTAGGCCTTTTCTCTTGGATACTGGGCGTGGGGGAGGGGCATTTTTTCAAGCATGGAGGGATTTGGGAGAAAGGATTAAAATTCCAGTGTCTGGGGCTTATGTCTGCCTTTTTCAGCCTCACAGGGCTGGGGGTCAGGCCCTTCCCACGTAGGTCCCGATTGTGGAACTACTTGGCAAGGGACGGCCCAAAGCATTGGCCTTCCTCTGACCACCGCTTTGTGACCCTTCTGCCTGCAGGAGTACATGCAGTGTGTCACTGCTGTGGATGGAGAGTGGCTGGCGGAGCTGGGCCCCATGTTCTACAGCGTCAAACAGGCGGGAAAGTCTCGGCAGGTAAGCATCCCGCGCTCGCCACGGAGGTTCTGTTTGCCCGTGGGACCCATTTTTTGCACAGCCTGGGATTGAAGACACGTCCTCACCTGACCCCTGTCCTCCTTACTTCTCTCTCAAACATAAAAGCTGTGATGGAGCCAGGTTGGTATGGTAGATTTTCGCTCATCTGCTCCAGTTGCTTGGTCGGATGAGCCTTTTAAAAAAAACCTTATTATTGAAAAGTCCAAATATTCGTAGAAGTATAAAAAACAGTATAGGGAGCCGTCATGTATGCCTTACCGAATCTCGATAATGTTCAACATGTTGGTCAGACTTATTTGGCTTATTCCTCCTCTTCTCCATACGCTAATTTTTTTTCTTAGAAAAAATTTTAAAGCCTCTCTCTGACACTTTATTTCACCAATAAATACTTGAGTAAACATCTCTAAAAAGACTGGTTTTTAAAATGTAACCTTTTTGCCATTATCACTCACAGAATTAATCCTTAATGTCTTCCAGTCCTTATTCATATTTTGTCTTTTGTTTCAAAGATAAACTCGTATGATTTGATTTGCTTGAATCAGAATCTGAATGTTACAGTTAGTTGGTATATGTGTAAGTGTTATGTTCTAGAATGTGCTCTGTTCTCATTCTTTATTATGGCATTGATTACTTGGAGAGACTAGGTCACTTGTAGAATATTCCATTTTCTGTATTTGGCCAATTGCTTTTCGTGATGGCGTTTAACTTGTGCCTCTGTCCCATGTTCTTTCTGTAAACTAGTAATTAATCTAAAAGCCTGGTAAGATTCAGGTTCAGCTGTGTTGGGCAAAGATGCACAAATGCGTGCAGTGCTGTGAACTTCCTTTTAGATCCTGTCAGGAAGCACGTAAGGGCTGGTGGCCCCACTTTTGGGGATGCTGAGAGTGGTCAGTGGTTCTGCCTGATCCCTCCAGGATAGATTGTCTCCCTGCCACTCCACCTCCTCATGGTCTTTGCGTACGTGGATGGCTGCTGCCTCGAGCTGTCCTTCAGGGCTTCAGACTGTGGGGGGCTTTCCTTCCTCTCTTGTCTGTACTGTCCACACTGGGTCTGTGCACACCTTCCTTATGTCTGTTCTTCCCAGCCAGCTGATCGTGTCTTCCCTATTTCTTGTACTTCCTGGCATTACTGTGAACTTGGTAAGAGAGTGAAAGTACTTACGGAATTGAGTGGAGAGCTGAGACACAATAGGGTTAGGACTGAATCGTGTCGTGTCTGTCTTGAATCAGCGAATCGGCCTCAAAAGAATAGATGGCCTTGGTGTTGGGGCAGGGAGCCACGTGGCCCCGTCTCTGGGAGCTGGCACTGTGTACACGGCACCTGGCTTGTGGTGGGGAGATGGGTGGGACAAGGCTCTCCACCTGCTGGTGGTGGTCCCCAGTACCTCGCCCTCCCTTTTCTAGGAGAACCGCCGACGGGCCAAAGAGGAAGCCTCTGCCATGGAGGAGGAGATGGCACTGGCTGAGGAGCAGCTGCGAGCCCGCCGGCAGGAGCAAGAAAAGCGCAGCCCCCTGGGCAGTGTCAGGTGGGCTGCGGCCTCGGGACCCTGGCTGGGATGGTGCCTGCCCCTGGGAGGCTCTGGGGAGCAGCCCGATAGACTGAGCAGGTCCCCATGCAGGCCGGTGATCTAAGAGAATTTGAGTGTGTGGAGCTGAGCTGGTCACAGAAGTTGACTGGTTCCATGGAGGCATGGGAGGAGTTCCAGACATACTCTCAAGGGGCAGTGATACATCTGCAGCTCCTGGTCATTGTCACGTTGTACTGAGGCCTGCGGTGGGCTGGAGAAGTAGGCAGGGCTTATAGCTCTACCGACAGGCTAGGGCTTGGAAATCATGTGGAGACAGGAGGAGAGTCTTGGGCTTCTGTGTCTGCTGGTGCCTGGAGTTAGGTCAGACTTCACAGGTGAAGGGCATAGTTCTCCACAAGACTGCCTTCACTTCAGGGGCACCTGGGTGGCTCAGCCAGTCAAGTGTCCAGTTGGAGCTTGGGTCGTGATCTCACACTCTGTGAGTTCAAGCCCCGTGTCAGGCTCTGTGCTGACAGTTTGGAGCCTGGAACCTGCTTCAGATTCTGTGTCTCCCTCTCTCTCTCTGCCCCTCCCCTGCTCACGCTCTGTCTCTCTCTGAAAAAAAAAAAAAAAAAAAAAAAAAAGACTGCCTTTACTTCAGACACCAGCTATAACTTGGGGTGTGCTAAAGATCCCTCTCACTTCTGACCAACTTGCTACATATTTGGGGATCTGCATGGACTCCCCCGCCATTTGATAACTTGCTAGAATAAGTTGCTAGAATAACTCACAGAACTCAGGAAAGTACTGTGTTTGAGATTACAATTTTATTATAGCCAAAGGTTACAAATCAGCACCAAGGGAGAGATGCATAGAGTGAGGTCTGGGATGGTCCCAAATGAGAAGCTTCCGTTGTCCTCGGGGCCACATTACCCTCCTGGCCCATTGGTGTGTGATAGTATGCACAGAGCATTGCTAGCCAGGGAAGCTTCAGCGTCCAGAGCTTTATTGGGGTTTCATTACATAGTCACGAATGGTTGAGTATATATCCACGTGATTGACTCAGTCTCCAGCCTCCTTTTCATAGAGGCTGAGCTGATATCATGAGGCTCAAAGTATAGCCTTCTGGTCACGTACTTGGTTTTTCTTTAAAAAAAATTTTTTTTTTAACGTTTATTTATTTTTGAGACAGAGAGAGACAGAGCATGAACGGGGGAGGATCAGAGAGAGGGAGACACAGAATCCGAAACAGGCTCCAGGCTCTGAGCTGTCAGCACAGAGCCCGACGCGGGGCTCAAACTCACGGACCGCGAGATCATGACCTGAGCTGAAGTCGGCCGCTTAACCGACTGGGCCACCCAGGCACCCCACGTACTTGGTCTTTCTAGCTGGGCCAGCCCTTATCCTGAGTCCTCTTGTTAGGATAAACTATCAGATGTTACCGTGTGTAACAGGGACACTCAATCCCTCTGGAAATCTCGAGGTTTTAGAGATGACCTCCCAGGACTGGGGACTAGGGCCAGCCAGATTCTTTATTAGAAGGTGGAGTGGCCGTCTGGTGAGGTGGCTGGAAGACTGCTTCCATAGCTCACCTGGGAGGCATGAAAGGAATTGTTAAAAAATCTACCTGCCAACAGTCCTTGGTGGGTATCAGAGTCAGGTGGTGCTGTTACTGTGCTCCCCATCACAAATGGGGATGGCAGCAGGGGGGAAATGTGCTGGGGGAGAAGACTGTTCAGCCCCAAAGCCTGCTCACACACAGAAAGAGCAAGGCCTCAGGCTCCTTGCTGTGCTGTGCATCCTGGTTGGCGTGAGTAGCAGTGTGATTCCTCACCCCTCTTTCCGTGTCTCCAGGTCTACAAAAATCTACACTCCAGGTCGGAAGGAGCAAGGGGAACCCATGACCCCACGCCGCACGCCAGCCCGCTTTGGGCTCTGAGCCGAGGCTCTCCCTGCAGAGGATGCAGCGTGTGTTGAGTCCTGAGCCCTGTGGCCAGAGCATCCGGGGCCTGCCAACAAAACCCTTTCATCTGCGCACTTTCGTCTGTGTACATCACAGCCCCCGGGGAAGCTCCTGCAGGGGCCAGCTCTACAACAGAGGGAGTGGCAGTTCCTTGGTGCAGGGGTGCAGGTCAGGGTACGGAGCAGCGAGAGCTGCCAGGGCAGTGAGAGCTGGCCAGACCCACTGTGTCCAAATAAACCATTCCTGGGACGCTTGGTGTATAAATGACTTGGCCGTAACTATGGTTTTTTAAAATTCTGTGTAAAGCAGCAAAATAGACCTACAGGGAATTGTAATTTGGTTATAATTCAGGATTTGGAAATAAATTTATTGTTTGTAAAATGTTATTGCATTTTGGACTGTTCCTTTTTCCCTCGCTGCCCTAAATTACATAATGATAGAAGATGGGCAAGACGCCGACTTGACTTTCTTTAGGTGGCTCCTTCTAAAATCTCACCTCACCTTATTTCTGTTCTCCAGGCAGTCCTCTTAGAAAAGGGTTGGCAGGGTGGGACACAGCTGGCAGGGACAGATAATGGCCTGGGGCACTAGGCGGGCCAAACTGAGGGCGCCTCACTGTTCCCAGGGCTGGTGGGCAGGACGAGGCTGGCCAACAGCCAAGTGGGAGGGAGGTGAGTAGCCATGCGCCCTCTTCCCTTCCCCAGGTGTGGGTTGGCTGCTCTCTTGCTCAGAATGGCAGAAGTTTGCTCTGCGTGTGTAAGGGTGCTGTATTGGCAAAACTGGTGTAACATACTGCTTCTTGATTTTTGTGTAAAGGATGATCCTTGCACTGAAATCACTAAGCTTTTCTCTTGTTAAGCAGCCTGTATCTGCTGAGGTGGCTCTTTGGGTATTTGCATCACGCACGGTCTTTATTTTGTGATCCCCTGGGGTTGGGCTTCTGCTGGGTGTGCTGGTTGCAAGGTTCTGTGTCGGGGCTGAATCACTGCTGGGGTTGGCTTGGGGCTCAGAAGCACCTTGATCCCAGGCCAGCACTCAGCTCCAGCCCCTTGGGTCATGCTGCTATTACTTCCATTCCCTTTCTCACTTTGTTCCTGGGATGTGAATTTAAAATTTAAGTCAATTTTACAGATGAGTTTGGAAGCCTGGCTTTGCCAGCCAGCACCAGCTACCACCTCCACTTCCATTCTTTTTACCTCTAACTGCCTTTATTGGGAATTCAGGTAGAAACGGACTTTTCATGGCTCTGGAGTGAAGAAAGGGCTTCTGGCTGCTCCTCTGGGAAGGCTTCTAATCATGGCACCGAGTTGAAGGGCTAGCAGAAGGTGTCTACCTGCTCTGTGGAAAGAAGTAAGCTGGGTATGTGATCTATTTACAGACGTGGGCTTGGGATGCAGAAGAACGGGGGAAAATGGAGGTTCCAGTGAATGGCTTTGTTATTAACACACAGGCTGTGACCTTGGTCATGAACTTACCTTCCGATTCCTTAGATCACAGACATGAAGCCAGAGATTATGAAAACCATGGGTCAACCCAAACTTCTCATTTAAAAACAAGGAGCACCTGCAAGGACACCTGCCACACACAGGTGCCACAGGGTGCTTGGGGAGGCTCCCCACCCCCCAGCAGCGCTTCCCAAATCTGTTTTGGTGTTGGAACTTCTGCACAAGAGTCTGTCTGGACCTCTGTCTCTAATATTTTCTTTTAAATTATGGACGCTTTATATTCAGATCCACCTTAAAGTTCCTTCCCACTTTAATATTCTGATTCTTACCACCTCTTCCTCAGATATAACTGATTTCTGCCCCCAGGGATACAAAAGCATGTCTTTGACAAAAACCCTGAGGGGGATTCTGGAGATTGGCTTTCAGGTTTTCTCCTGGTGTGAAGGAACAGTGAGGCTGTTGAACTGGACATCTTTCTGGGGGCCCCCTGTTGCTCTCAGTCATGGGCATCTATCCTTAAATGCCTAGTTGATGGTACTTTAGACACCTGTCAGCAGTTGTGGGTCTTGGGCTGAGATGGGGGTTCGTTCTGGGGACTCCAGAGCTTGTTTGCAAGGTCCTGTCTATGGCAGGAAGCTTCTTCCTCAGTTGGGCTGTTGAGAGAAGGCTCAAAAGACAAGTGCTTATGGGGCAACATGATGATGCCAATGAACTTCTCCTTCCCTTTAGTAAGACAGCCTGAGGGGGCTGATGTTTGCTCTGGGTTTCTTCAGCTCAGTGGAGAAAATTATACTCCAGGTGGATACAAGAGAATCTGTTGCAAAGGATTCTGTGGCCCAGATGTCAGAATCTGAGTGACATCTTCTCAATGGGTGGCTGAAGCACTATTTTTTTTTTTTTGGTTACTTTTTAGGACAGTTTCCGGTGTGCAGCAAAATTGAGCCGGAAGTACAGAAATTTCCCATATACCCACTGCTCCCACACATGCATAGCCTCCCCCACCATCAACATCCCACCAGAGTGGTTCACTTGTTACGACTGATGAACCTACATTGACACATTATCCCACCGAACTCATAGTTTACATTAGGCTTCACTCTTGGTGGTACATATTTGATGCGTTTGAACAAATTTATAATGAACAAGTGTCCACCATCGCTATATCCTACAGAGACCATTTCTAATATCAGCTATTCAAAGTACCTTTTAGAAACCCCTTTGGCTATTTCTTAAAGAATTATAATTAGACAACACTCAACTTCCCTGCCCTTTGCCTTATCTTTAGAGAAACTGCATTTCTCTAAGTTCAACTCCTCTACCCCATCAGATCTCCTGCCTAGCTGGGCTCAAAGGGCCAGATGGCTAGGGTGACATATCTGTGTTTTCCTGCTCTGCCCTTTGCTCCCCGTAACCCACTACCTGCCATGCTCTGGTGTAGTCACCCCACAGGAAGTGAAAGATAACTTTGAAAAAATGTACAACATTCAAAGTACCCAGCTATTGGGGCGCCTGGGTGGTTCAGTCAGTTGAGCATCCAACTCTTGATCTTGGTCAGGTCATGATCTCACAATTGTGAGATTGAGCCCCATGTTGGGCTCCATGCTGGGTGTGGAGCCTGCTTGAGATTCTCTCTCACTTTCCCTCTCTTTAAAAAAGAAAAAAAAGTATCCAGCTATTATTATCTTGGCCAAAATATATGTAACGTTTTCTTTTTTTTTTTTAATTTATTTTTTTAATGTTTATTTATTTTTGAGACAGAGAGAGACAGAGCATGAACAGGGGAGGGGCAGAGAGAGAGGGAGACACAGAATCTGAAACAGGCTCCAGGCTCTGAGCTGTCAGCACAGAGCCTGGCGCGGGGCTCGAACTCACGGACCGTGAGATCATGACCTGAGCTGAAGTCGGACGCTTAACCAACTGAGCCACCAGGCACCCCTGAAACCTTTACATAAATATAGAGACTAAATGTCTTTTTTAGTGGATTGTAGTAGGGATTTTAATGACACTGAACTTTTGTTTGAGTGAATGGGCTACAGGGTAGAAGCAGGAAACCATTTCATTAGTACCAGATTCTTCAATCTTTGTTTACTCTGGGAAATATATCCTTACTCTAAACCCAATGGGGGTACATAGTTAAAAATAAACCTAAACAAACAAACAACACTGTCACAGCAGAGACTGTCAGAGATGCCCGTCACTCCTGCCTCATACTGCACCTCTTGTATTTGCTTTTCCCAGGTATTGGCATGTGCATTCTATGCAACAGGTTCCTATTTGGAATGAATTTTCTTGGCTTTTGTTTGGCTGCGGAGTGAGGCAAGAATATTTAAGAATCCTTACCAACCCCTTACCAAGGAAGTGGGTTTCTTCCTTCACTTCTCCTATCCTCCACCCCAAGATGCAAGCTCTTTCATTTCTTTCTCTAACTTTATCTTAGTAGCTATTTCTGTCAATCTCCTACAGACTAGGAATATATATTCCAGACATATATTCAGTTTAACAAAATCTTGCCACAATAAAATAGTTTAGTTGTGCTTGGAGTTTGTTATAATGGAATTTTACTTGTACTGAGCTGGCTGGGGAGAAAAACAAAATATTAGAAGGAGAAATGGAATATGGTGGCCAAGGAGAAAGCAGATGTTTCTCTCTCCCTCTTCCATTTGGAAAATGTATCACTCATTTCTCTTCCTTTCTTTTGGGTCTCAGGATCACTTTCCTTTTTGAGGTCTTTAGATATTTTTTTTTCCTTAAAATTGCAGACAGATGGAAATAAAGAAGGAGTTAATTATCTCTTGTTTTAAAAACTAATACAGGTAATCCAGAAGCTTGCTTTGGGAGTTAGAGCTTCCCTATATATGTGAGAGAGACTGTATCTTTTAGAATACTAAGAAAACAGGATGAACATGTTGCTGGGGGCTTGAGGGGGCAGAGATGTCTGCAAGATGCCGAGAGCTCACTGACACTGCTATGCTCATGTTTTTAGAGTTTGGGTCTGGAGATGGTAGTACGGTTCCAATGCTCACTCCACTGCAGAAAGTGGACAAAACTCAATAAAATGTTTGCATCTTGCAAAATAGGCTGGGACCTTGAGGCATTCCCATAAGAGCTGATCCAAGAGAGAGGGGCGGGAAATCACTGTCCTCTGAAAAACGTGCGTGGAAATGATGCTCAGGGCAAAGGTGCTGATTCTAGCAATATGAGGAACCTGAGGGAACAGGGAGGAAATGATAGTCTTGATTTGAGGAGAAACTAATGAGGTGATTCCTCAAGGACTGGCCTCATGGCCAGGCATCTCAGCTGTGGGGTGACTTCTTCCCTTGGGGGTAATATGGAGTCTATAGGTGACAGAAAAGGTAGCCGTGGACCTAGGCTGAACAGGGGACTGGGGCGCTCTTTTGGGGTTTTCCGAACATACTATGGGAGGAAGATGTCTATTCTGCCTGTTCCCTCCTTGTCCCTACACTTCCCAAAAGGGACTGGGTCAGGGAGAGGGGTGGGTCTGACATATGATGCACTTGGGTATCGTCAAAGAGTCTTAGATCAGAACGAGCCTTAATTCACTTACCTCTTCTCCCTACAGATGAGGAAACAATTATCTTTGGTCTAGAGTAGCTGAGCAAAAGATCTGTCCCCCAGCTCCCACTTTGAATTCCCAATGCAGTGATCTCTTGAAAAATAGCATCAGGCTGTTGCTATTGTTTTTTTTTTTTTTTTGAACCATGGGACTAAGTGAGATGATATCACATAAGTAGCAAAAGATAAATGGCAGAATACCTGAACAGTGGGGTATCCCGACAAACTTGGTGATGTCCATTCTTTGGTTCATGTCCTGGGACATCCCCCTCCAGCCCAAGGTGGCACACACTTTTCCCTTTGGTATGGGCTCCGTTTTGCTCGGGCCTAGGGCTTTGGTGTATAGCCTTGGGTGCCCGGTTTTCACCTTCTTCTCCTCTATCTCAGTCTTCAGTTTCTTGTTTTCTTGCTGCAGATGGACCATTACATTGTGGAGGTGGCTGAGGAAAGGACAGAGGATGTTCAGTCTGCTTCAACTCCCGAGCCACTGTGTCATGTCAGCTCAGGGCCTGTTTTCCTATCTGTCAGATGGGGATAATTAAGTCTGATCTGCCTTCTGTGCTTCATAGAAAGATCCAGTTTGACAAATGATAGAAATTGGATTTGAAGAGCCAGAAGGCTATTATGAACAATCACATGTGCTCAAGCTGTCCCGGCTGGCCATACCTGGGAAACACTCTCATCCAGTTCTGATGCCAAAGTCCAGGTTCTTTTGCCTTCCTTTCCTGGAAGGTTGAGAGCACAGGGGATCCCAGCTCTGTTGAGAGCTTGGACAAGTAACTTATCCCCATTTTACAGATGAGGAAATGGTGGCAGCAATGTAGGTGAGGTGAAAGAACTTAGCATATCTCCTGTGGCTCAATAAATGGTCATATTTCTCTAAACCAATGCTCAGGGCAGTGAGTGACAGTGGGCTCTGGAACTAGACTTCCTGAGTTGGAATTCTGGCTCTTCCATTTACTATTCATGAGTTATTTAGCCTTTGGGTTCCTCTCTTTCTTCCCCCATGACAGTTTTTCACGGTTTTATGATTTTAATGGTACTGAACTCATGGTTTCTTACGAAGATTAAATAAGTTAATACATATAAATCACTTAGATCAGTGTCTTACACAGGAAACTGACAAATAGTATTTGCATTATTATTATTATTAAAAGATGGTTTTCCTTCAAATAGGTTCACTTAAGAATGAGTTCTTTGTGAAACAGAACTTCCTGGAACTGGGCACAATATAAGAAAAAGGATGAAATGCTTTTTTCTGTTACCTTCAGATTGTTACAATTTTTCTTTCAGTTAATCCCTTTCAGAAAATGCTTTTGTCCTAGTGAAAAATTTCATGGTCTTTTCTAGAAGAAATCAAAGAATTCATTCCCAACTTCTCTGGGACTGTGGTTTGTCCTCTTGCTCTCTATAAACCTGGCTGGTGTCCAAGACACTTACTCCCTTGGAGCCCCACATGTCATTGCCATACTCCATATGCCACTGGGCCTGGAGGAGGGGTCCTCACCATGCCCTCATTCCCTGGCTCTCTGCTACTCTCTTTGGTCCACTTCTTTCAGCATTCCCAAGTATCTTCAACATCCTGTACTTTCTGTCCAAGTCCTGGCCTCTCAGTTGCTTGACTTCTGTATTCCAATGATCTTATCTTCTCCTTAAACTCAGCCACCCTCCTAAGGTTACAGCTCAGAGCTTTCCAACTGGGGCTGAGATATGGACACCCCCAGCTCTTGGGGCAGCCACTGGTTGGTCAACTTTGTCATAAACAACCCATCCCAAATCCTTCCACTGTGCCAAACAGTTGTGGTTATTTTATAAGTGTTCCCTGACAAAGGGTTGAGAAACATTGCCCTGGAGCTTATCATGACCTGTTACCTGTACCATCTCCAAAGTCTTGGTTTTAGACGTCCATGTGTTCACTTCTGTTCCCAAACTTCCAACACTCCTCCTACACTGCACTCTGCTGACCCAGCTTTGACCAGGAGGGTGAAATAAGGCCATAGGGGAGGTTGCAGCAGCAAGTAGAAGGAACCTCCGTTCCCAAATGACCATGTGGGACAGAGGAACCCCACCACCCTGGACTGTTCACTTCCTAGGGATGTTCCTTCCATGTTCTACATTCCTTCATTCGGAGGTCTCTTTGTTACAGCAGCTTAGTCTCTACCCTAACTAGTAGTGTCTAACTTTCAGTTCATGTTTCCTTCTTAGAATTTTTGACCTCTGATAATCGCAGAAGGTAACAGTGAGAAGGGGCATAGGGACCATTAACCCCTTCCTGTATTGTTGGTGAGGGAACAAAGGCCCAAAGAGGTAGTGATCTGCCCAAGGTCACATAAATGTGGATTCACTACTCAGAATCTTTCCAAAGCCCCAACTCTTTCCTAAGGTCAGATGCATGTATCTAATGGAAAAGCCAGCCCTGGCTCGTGCCTGACCCTTCTCCTTCGGCCCAAGCAGCAGCCTGGGTGGTGTGGGATGACTTACTCTTTTTCTCCAGTTAGCTTGGCAATATATTTGACCTGTTCACGGAGCCTGTTTCCTAGTTTCTCGTTGGCGATCCTGTAATAAAATCCAAAAGAGAAACAGTTCCCAGACCTCCATGTAGAAGGGCATGAGCTGGCTGGATGGGTTGTTGGTGTTTTCAGTAAGGTGTCTGCTGAACCCTAGACCCTGTTCATTACCCAGTCCCCAGAGCTAGAGCCTCCCTAGCACCTGGCAATTAAGGGGACCCTCCATTCTCAAACTCCCATGCAAGATCACCATGATCTCAGGTGATTTCAAGGGATTCAGGCAGTGAAGCCAGATTCCAGGTTGGGAAAGGGGACTATGACCCACAGCAAAGCATCTCTTTTATCTTGGAGCTGCTCTGTTTCTAAGTCAGCAGATCTTTCTGATTCTGACTGACTAGTTGAGGCCCCTCCATCTTATTCCCAGCCTCTGAATGTGGGCTGATACTGGATCCATGTCCCCAGAGGGCAGTGTGTGTGCAGGTTCTCAGCTCAGCCCAGGCCCTGGAGCCCTGCCTTACTTTTTTCTCCCTTACTTACTTCTGCTCTTTTGCCCATTGCTCCATGTTGGACATAATCTGATCATTCTCTTGGTGCAGCCTACAGGTAGTATCTTTAGGTGCAGACCTCTGGGGCACACAACAGGGCTTTGGTACAAGAAGAAAAGGAGATGGTTAGGGGTGGGAGCATAGGCCTGTCATCTCCTTACTTCTAAATCAGGCCTCTTCTCTCTTCCTGGAAGAAGAAACATTGATTCTGCCATCCAACCCCTAGGCCAGAGTTGGGACTGCCACAGCAGAACCTCTGCCTCCAGCAGTACAGGCACACAAGGTGACATCTCTGCCAGGGCACCATTTACAGTAGAGACAAAGGACACATGTATGCTTACAATAATGATTTTTGGGCAAAGGCATTAAAACAGTTTGTTCTACAAAAGCAATACATTAAGCCGCCTTTTTTTTTTTTTTTTTAACAGATGGAAAAACAAATATCTTGAGGAATGGATGCCCCTTTTTTTAATGCAAGCTAAGGCCCTGTTGCTACCCTGAGATATCCTGTGGCCTCCTACCATGCACTTCACTGCTCAGGGACCAGGGCATAGGGCATGCCCAAAGATCTCTTAGCAGATTCTACTACAGGGTAAGTGAAAGTGTCAGGATGGGCTCTGGAGGGGGACTGCCCTGTGGGTTATCTAAGTCAGGGCAGCTGGTATACCTGACAGGGAGATGGCACTCTCTTCCCTGGAATAGGCCTTTGTTCTGCTCAATATCGCTGTCAACAAAGGCAACAAAGGAAAACAGTTGGGTAGAAACAACTGCTATGGGACTTAGAACATTGAGACCCTGCTTCACACTGAATAGAGTGTGGGCTGGGGGTGTCCTTGCCTAGCTCTTAGGTGCCCCCATCCCCACAAGGGCTGTTTGGTATCCTGGTGGTCGTGGATGTGTTGGGAGGGTCTGGGAGGAGGTGTCAGAAGCTGAGGAGTACCCACCTCCTTCTCGTCTGCCAGGAGGTTCTCCTTCAGGGCGGCCATTTCCTCCTGGAAGGCCCTAAGCTGCTCCTCTTTAGCTGCCAGCATCTTGAGGTCGCTCTGGTGCTGCTTCTGCCACTGCAGCACCTGGTTGCTCATCTCCTCCAGCTTCTTGTCGAAGGCATGCACCTGCTCAGGGGCGCAAAGTGAGAAGGGAGACCCGGGCTTGCGGCCCTGACACCAGAGCACCCGTGACAAGGCCTAAGAGAGCTTTCTCAGCTTTGGGGACTCCTCAGGGGGCAGTTTACTTCCAGTACCAGCAGAGGGCGCCCCCGCTCTGACCGTTGCCTCCTCTGCCTGAGGCTCGCTGAGCCAGCCAAGTGGAGGGAGGGAACCGGTCAGCCGAACGGAATGGCTCAGTGCTAAAGAGTTCGAGGGGCAAGAGGAGACCTTGGCGACCTGGAACAGGAAGGCAGCCTGAGCTCCTGACTGCTTCCTACCTCTAGCTCGCTCTGCTCATGGAACCCCTGCAGTTTTCTTAATTCCACGTTGAGCTTTTTCATCCTTTCCTCATAAGCAATGATTTCATCTTCCAGCTGAACTTTCCTCTCTTGGGCTTGTGCCAAGCTTCGGTGCAGGCTCTTGGTCTCCGAGGTCGCATGATTGAGCTTCCACAAAGACAAAGGGGATGAGAATGGCTGTCAAAGCCATTTAGCCCTTTCTGTTGGGTGCTGAACGGAGAAGCATTCCAGTCCCTCCCCATCCTCTCTGTTCAGGGTGGCAGAGACACCCAGTCACTTGCCTAGAGTCCCAGAGAGGGGTGGGAAGTGACAATGGTTGGTTTTCTACATCCTCCCTTTCTTCCTGTTTCCTCTTTTTCCAATTCTATGAACTGATCAGCTAGGCATGATTGGTACAGAGTGGGGCACAAATTACCCAGACAATCTAGGTTTTGGGAAATCCTCGCCCCTGGGTCACTTGTGGCCAGAAAGACTGATTGGATTTGGCCTCCATCTTTGCCTCCTCTTCCTCCCCTCAAAAGAAGCCTCATTAAGAGGAAGCAGGCCTTCTCTGGAAGGATATCCCAGCTTGTGCAAGGGTTTGCAGATGGTCCTGGTGGCAGCCAGTCACGCAGGGGATTGACTCTTACATCTCTCATGCTACTCAGATGTTTCTTTCCCCAAAACAGTCCTGGAGATGAGAGGGTATGGCTTACCTTCTCCAGAGCTTGTGTCAGGTCATCTTGGCAGGCGAGTGACTTTCTGGACAATTCCTCATAGGCTTCTTTACTGACCATGGTCTGGAGATATTGCTTCTCTTTCTGCACACTCTTGTCCAGCTGGACCTGCAGACTCTCTAAGGCCTCCTTCTGAAGGACTAGCTTTAGGGAGGGGAAATATCACTGTCAAGATTTATGCCAGTAGAGGCATTCTCTGTCTGTAGGAAATGGATAAGAGCTGGGCTCTCTTCTCTCTGCACTAGCCTGCAGAGCAGTCTGTGATAAGGCCTACACCCTCCTCTCACTGTTATAAAAGGAACAGCTGCCTTTCCAGGCTCTTCTTCACCCCTCCCCTGACACTCCCCTTCTAAGTTAGCAAGTCCCCCAGATACAAAGAGTACTGGCAGTACTGGACCATGATGTATCAAGCACATGAATAGTCCCTTTCACAGACTCTGTAGCCTTTGATAAAGAGCTGGAACTCAATTCTAGGTTAAGAGACATGATACAACATTTCATTTGTACATTTTGTGCATTTCTTAGTTCCTGACATAATCCACTAGACTTGATACACCATGAGAGTGGGACTGTGTGTGCTTCCTTCACTGCTGTATCACCACTGCCTATATAGCTCAGGGCATGGCACATAATATGTGCTCAGTAAATACTAAATAATTTTTTTGATTGAATGTAATATTATACACGGCAATGTTTGGAATTAGGGATACACTGAACATATAGTTATGGTAGAAGTGTGTTTAAAAACCAAAGTCCTTGTTGTAAACTTAGTATTCATGCCAAAGCTAAAAGGAATTAAGATCTGGAGTTAGAGGTCCAGGTTCTGTCATTTACTTAATCTCTCTTAGCCTCAGTTTCCTCTTCTGCAAACCAGGATACTTTCAATGGTTTTGTAGAATTTTGGTGATGATCAAATGAGATTATGTAGGTAAAAAGGGCTTAGTAAGGTATACATTACTATATAGCTGTATGATCATGAACATGCTAAGTAACTAGTCATCTTATTAAATATTTCTAAGTACAGGGCAGAGATCTACTTCCAAGTCCAGAAGCAGGAGAGAGACCTTAGAAATTCACATGCCCAACTTCTGTTCTTTGGTATTTTATCTGTTCTTTAGTATTTCAATACACCCACATCTTCTATGTGGCCATATACACAGAAACACACTCTGTTGGGTTTTCTTCAGTAGCTGCTCAGGGCTTCAAGTTTATTACTGTTTCAGATGGAATTTTGAGTATCTTTGACTCTAGGAATTAGTGAGATGAGAAGTGTTAGATTGCACTTCTGACCCTATATTTACATGTCCTGGGAGTGAAACCATTTCTAAAGATGGAATAATTTGGTCTTCTGGAAAAAGAAGTACATCTTGTTTGGGGACTTCTGAAAACATGAAGTCATCTGGGTCTTCCCAGTAAACCAGGGGAATCACTGTATGGGATTCATTGTAAGTTTTCAATAAATGGTGGCCAAATCAAGATGTGTAACCACAGAGGTGAGATATTGAAAAGAAGGGTGGGACATAAATCACAATGATGCTAGAAGCTAAAATAGAAGCTTAATTAAATTAATTTTGTATTATTTATTTATATGTAATAAATATGTATTATTTATTATTTATATTATTTATTTATTGCTTTATTTATTTTTTAAAATTTTACCAGCAAAAGATAGGTTTATTTGGGAATGAAAGAGAATTGCAATCCAGGACAAACAAGCTGTGGCAAAACCATAGGCAAGTCTGGGGGACAAAGGAGAGATATGCTTTTTTAAGGAGAAAGGGGTAAGTTGGGAAGGCTGTTAAGAACTAAAAGTCCACTGGAGTTTGGAGGCTCTATTTTAAATTTCTCTAACTTCAGTGGTTTAGCTTGGAGAAAGGTACTGGAGACATATATGTAGTTATACATAAATTATAGAATCAAGGAGTTTTGATAAGAGTTCTCATAAAGATATACTCTCTCCCTTGCTAAAGGCATTAGGCCTGGAAGGTTTTACAGGTGAGTTCCACTAAGTCATCCTGATTCCTCTCTTCTCACATTCAGTCCGTTGTTAGTCTGGTTAATTTTGCTGCCAAAACACATCGTGAATTTGCTAAAACTCTAGCTTGAATGGCAATAGTCTCCTCACTTCCATACCTACTCCTCTCTGCAATCCATTTCCACACATTAGTCACAGTTATGTTTTGAAAACTTAGATCAAATCACCTCACCTGCTCTTCTGAGGAAATGTCATCAATGTCCTTTCATTGCTCTAATAATAAAACTCCAAATTGCTTAACAGAGACCATAATGTCCACCCCTAACTATGTTTCTACTTTCATCCTATACCAATATCCTCCTCGATTACTACACTTCCATCATACTGACCTTATTTTACTTCCTAGAATAGTCCAAGTATTGTATTAAAAGAGTAATACATGACACACAGTTAGGACTCATACTAGGAATGTAATGATGGGCCCAAATTAGGATCAATTAATTAATTTCATTCACCACATTATAAAGAACATCATACTGAAACAGATGGGTTCCATTAATGTTCAAAGCAAGAAAAGGATCCTACTGTTGAACACTAAATTGTAGGTACTATCTAATGCAATAAGGAAAAAAAAAAGAATAAATATTACAAAAGTTTAGAGAATTGTTGTTGCTTGCAAATGACATAACCATCCATCTAAAAAATCCATGAGAAACAATGAAAAATTATTACTGCTTAGAAGTGAGTTCAGTAAAATGTCCAAATACATAATAAATATATAAAATAAATTAGCTTTCTTATTAACAGTAATTAATTATAAAATATGGTGGAAAAATGTCCTAGAATCAAAGAGATGAAAAAAAAATCTCAGGATCTATTGCTTTCAGATGGGAAATTTGAAAATTAAGACAAGGAGTGCTGATGAAAGAAAATGCATTTTAGAATGTGAAACTAAACCTCTTTCTAATGACTGTTTCAATTGACAATACATCTACTATATGTGAGGTATGCTTTTAAAAAGTTGAACATGCTTACACACCAAAAAAACCCCTCTAGCCTCCTGGTTTCCATCAAAGGAATTCTGAAATTAATACTTTTTACTTCTAATGGCTATCTTTCTTTTGGCAAACATGATAACAGGTGCATATTAAATATTTAGGTAATACCCCTTATATTTAGGGAGGTTCCTTAGGGATCTCAGTAATTCAAAGATCAACTCTGGACCACAGCAAAGGAGAGATTTATATCTCTGGAGGACAAAACTCCAGAAACGTCAGCCTCTGTGTTGTCTAATATGGTAGCCACTAGCCACATAAGGCTAGTTACATTTAAATAAAACTAAAATTAGTTAATATTAAAATTAAACATTCAGTTCCTGGGGCGCCTGGATGGCTCAGTTGGTTGAGCGACTGACTTCAGCTCAGGTCATTATCTTGCAGTTTGTGGGTTCGAGCCCTGTGTCAGTCTCTGTGCTGACAGCTCGGAGCCTGGTGCCTGCTTCAGATTCTGTGTTTCCATCTCTCTCTGCCCTTCCCCGTTCTGTCTGTCTCTCTCTCTCTCAAAAATAAATAAACATTTAAACAATTAAAAAAAAATTCAGTTCCTTAGTCATACTAATCCATATTCCAAGCACTCAACAGCCACATGTGGCTAGTAGATAGAGTATACAAGAGAGCTCTAATATAGAATGTTTCCATCATCACAGAAAGTTCTATTGGGCAGTGCTATTACTTTTTTAAATTATTTTTTAAATGTTTATTTATTTTTAAGAGAGAGAGAGACAGAGTGTGAGTGGGGGAGGGCAGAGAGAGAGGGAGACACAGAATCCGAAGTAGGTTCCAGGCTCTGCGTTGTTAGCACAGAGCCTGATGTGGGGCTCAAACTCATGAACGGAGAGATCATGACCTGAGCTGAAGTCGGACGCTTAACTGACTGAGCCACCCAGGCACCACTAGGCAGTGCTATTCTTATACTTTGCATAGTCCATAGTCTTTTAAGGTTAACATTTTTTCTTCTTAAATTATAAAGGAATGACGGCTGCTTGGTCTTTCGTTTGCAACCCGAAAGACCACCCATCAAGACGCTGTATTTGTTTCTTGCAGAAAGATGAAATATATTCAGTTGGGGGAAAGTATTGACATTCATGATGAAGGGGAAAGAGGTTAGTGTTGGAGCTAGATGATCCAGGTTCAAATACTGGTCCAGCTCATCACTTAGTAATCAGTTACTTTGAGCCTCAGCCTTTCTTTCCTCTGTAAAATGAGGATCATAGAAATCTATATGTTGTGGGGAGTAAAGCAGATGGAAGGCATGTGAAGGACTTAAATAGTCAATAAATTATGCCTGACGTCAAGCACAGTACCTTGCATACGTTAGGTACCATTTACATTTTTCTTTCCTCTTCATTTGTGTGATGATAAAGAACTGTCTCTCTTTCCATCCCCTTTTTGAGCTTTGGCACTATTTTTGGAAGTGTACCCTAGCAAAGTGCTCCAAGCCATGGACTCACCCAACTCTGGTCTGAAATGCTGTAGTGGAATACTTGTTGCCAAAGCCCAGGTAGTTTGGGAGCTCCAGCAGATATTAAATAAGACCTTCCACACGTGGAAGAAACATTTCTTTGGCTGAGCAAATGGGTGCGGAAGGGTTACGACTTCAAGGAGAGAAGTGGAGCTACAGGCATCACGGATGACGCTCGTGGGCTGGGCCGTTAGCCGTGTTTCCGTGGTGGAAGAGAGACAGGTCCGATTTCAGGTCAAGGGTCACAGCATTTAACTTTCTTGCTCCCTCGGGGTTTCTGCCAACTCACCTCATTATTTAGCTCTTGGATCATTTGCTGGGAGGCGTTTTGTTTGCTGAGAGAGGAATCCAGTTGCGTGGAATATTGCATTAACTGTGCTTTGACATTCTCATTTTCCTCCTCCAATATTCTCAGATTTTCCTTTGTCTGCTCCCCCATTAGAGAACAAAGCCCAGAAAAGAGGTGTTACCTCAGATTCCTTTAGAAGCCTGCTCCCCCTTCCCAGCCTGTAGCTCCATCCTGCAGCCTGCCTTCTCTTGGCCCTTCTCTCTCCTCCTCACTTGCCTTTCTCACCTTCCCTCCCCCTTCTCTCCTGAGATTTGAGTCCCCATGGCCTCTGTATCCTACTAGGCTCAGTGGGGCTCAAGTCTTGCCCGGATTCATGACCCAGCTCTTCTTGGGTTCTCCTTCTCACCATCTTTTCTTTCCTTTTTTCCTCTTGTCGGAATGTCTCGAGCTCTTGCTCCAGCAACTTCTCCTGTTCTTTGCTCTTTTTCAACTGCTCCCGTTTCTCCTCCACTAATCTTGTTACCTCCTGAAGCTCCTCTTCTAGATTGCTTTTGGCGGAGGCTTGCTCCCTATGCTGAGAAGTAAAGAGACTGGCCTGAAAGACAGTCTTAAGGCTCTACACTTTCGAAACAAAACAAAAAACAAAACAAAACAAAACAAAACCCCCTTCCCCTGACAATTGTATAAAGGGAATGGCTGAAATAAACATGAGGGCAACTCCTTGGTTATTTAGCATAGATAATAACAGATTCCTCTGATGTTCAGCATTTTTTTTGGTTCAATTAGATATACCAACTTATTTTATTTACAGATCCAGTTCCCACAGCATCAGCCTTCTCTCCCACTTACTCACTAAATCTTTCTACATAAAAACCTCTTTGAATAAAGTTTTTAAAAAAATCTTAGAAAAGCACAGAAAGAATAATTCAGAGATCAAAGACTTTAAAATGACTGACAGGGATGGCTTTTGAACCCTATAAAAAAAAAACACCCAACATTGTCCTCTGACTGTTTTTAAGCTTAGCCCTTGAAAGTGCTTATTATTGGTCATGGGAAGTAGAGCTGACAGGCTGGCTTAGCTTTTCTAACACAAACTCTGGACAATGAGTTTGAATGGATTGGTGGTGGCATCTTCCCAAATAAAGACTAATATATTTAATCCGGAGCAGAGCAAATGCTTGAGCTGGCAGCCTGCTTGCCCTTTATACCTGGTGTTGAAGGAGTTTTAGACGATCTAGCAGGTCAGTCAGCTTCGCGTCCTGCTCAGCTGTTGTCTTCTGAAACTGCCTCTTTTCCTTCTCTGAATGTTCAAGCTTCCTCCGGGCCTCAGAGAGTTCTGACGTCAGCTCCTCTATCCGTTTCCTAAAGCAACATGGCAACAACAGGAGGACAGACTCAGTGTCTATGTTGGCGGATCATGAGCCACCCGCACGGGGCTTGCTGGCCCACTCCCGGGCAGCTGCCGCGGTGTCCTGGCTGGCTTGCAACGGACAGAGCCTTTCTCTAGAGGTGATGTGGTGGTACCTGTTGGGTGCGAGTTCCTCTCCGGCCATCAAGGAATCCTTCTGCAGCTTCTGAAGTTCTCTCTGCAGCTCCTGGATGGTCTCCGTCTTCTGCTTCTCCATGAATAGGTAGCTTTGCAGTTTCCTCTGGGAATCCTCTAGGTTACTCTTTGCCAGAAGGGCCTCTTCTTTATACTGGGCTGCTTGCTGAGCTGCAGAACACAGGGGACAAGCCAGGCACCTGTGTATGTGAGGAGGGAGTGTGCATGAAGACCAGACTCCCAAATAAGACCAGTCTGTTCCTTCATTTTGTGCCCTACCTCAATTTCCAACCTGCCCTCATTTCTCTCCATTTCATTATCACTCCTAAGGAACTCTGCTGAATTATCCATCTTCAGCTATCCCCCAGCCATGGCCTGCTTCTGGACTAAAGTTCAACAAATCAATATAAACTGCTTGGTATCTCTTATGTGACTCATCCTGTCATTATGGACAAATCCTGACCCTAATGGAGTTTAGAGTCTAGTCAGGGAGACAGACTGGCCCACACGACATAGAGGACACAGTAAGCGTGCACTCACTGTGAACTCCTGTGAAGCAAGATTGGTGGGGATGGACTTATGGAGGAATAGAAGTTGCGCTGAGCCTGAGAATGAGGAGGATGAAAGGAATTCCAGATGAGGGGATTGTTAGAGCAAACACATGGGAAGGGAACAGGGGAGGCATGTGGGAAGAGGATGGGAAGAGACTGGTTTGATTGGAAAGAAAAGTGGGAAGGGGTGCCGGGAGACAGCTGAGCAGGTACACGGACAAGAGAGGGCTTTGGAGCACTTGGAAAGCCAGAGAGAATGTTCAGAGTTAATTTAGTGGGTTCTTGAGCAGGGACCTGGCATAAAGAAAAGACTATTTTAGGAAAACTAGAATGTATTAAGTGGGGAAAGACTTCCTACAAATATTAGTCCATTCCTTTGCCCCCACTGGGTGTAAAGGGAGAAACCTCAAATACGTTGCTTACCGGAGTTTGTCTACACCAGAATATGCTCCTATATACTAAAGTTTCTACTTTTGTTTCTAACTTCAACCTCACCCTAGTCTCTGTTTTTCAGCCTTGGAGACTGGAAGAAAGATGGTATCACTACAGAAATAATTATATAACTTGGAAGAAGAAGGAAGATTTTCTGTTTTTAAGCAGGGAAGAGAACAGTTTCAGTTTTGGGAATGAAGAATTAGAGGGCTAAAGCCCAGAGCGGGCTGCTCTCCAAAACGAGTGACCACAGGTGCCAAGTCAGGGTGGGGGCTCTAGGTTCTAGAGTTGTCCAGAGAACTAGAGCAGAGGGAGGAGGGCAGAATGTAAGGGGCAGGTGACTACTGCCAGAGAAGGAGGGAAAAGAGGAAACAATGGTGACGTTTGTGAAAGAAGGGACCTGTTATGTCTCCAAAGCTGGGAAACAATGGTTGAATGTGGGAGCCCAACCACACACAGACACACACTGTTATAGGAGGGGAGGAAGGAGGCTACACTTGGGACCCTTTCTTCCCCCGAAATTGATATGTCACTCACATAATATAAAATTGAACTCCTTAAAGCATACAGGTCCATGGCTTCTGGAATACTCTCAAAGGTGTGCAACCATAATCAGTGTCTAATTTCTGATCATTTTTCATCACCCCAAGAGGAACCCCTTACCCAGGGCAACAAGTTATCGGCCACCTCTGAGAAAGCAGTCTCAGCAGTGGAGCAAGGACACAATTGACAGTGCAGGCTACACAGCAAAGGATGCGTTTGGAGGCAAAAAAAAAAAAAAAAAAGGGGAGAGAATGTGTCTAAACCAGGGAGGGGAGAGGTAAATTGTATGATGAAGGTCCTGGAGAAGATGGGGAGGAAAGCAGTGCACTGAAGCAGAATATAGAGACCTGTCCTCCCCAGGATGGGGAGAGAAGACCTTCATCTGAGGCAGTTGGGAAGGCGGTGGGCATGTGAGCTCAGTAGTCCACTTTCCCAGTTAGGGGTGCATGCAGGAGCTCGAGAGGGCATTGTGATCCCTGGGAGATGTACCTGAGGTCACTGAAGGTTTGGAGCGAAGAAGTGGAGGAAGGAGAGGAAAGTGGCCCGTTAGAGAAAAAAGGGGACTGCTCTGGCCCTGTGGGTTTGAAGTGTGCTGGGGACAGGGACACTGCCTGCCGGGGCCTTACCAATCAGCTTCTGTTGCTGTTGAGCATCTTCAAGACAGTCCTTCAGCTTCTGGATCTCGGCCTGCAGGGCTCCACACTCTGCCCTGGACTTATCCTGCTTTACCTCCTGGATGGTGATTTCAAGTTCTGTTGTCATTCGTTGCTGCTTCTCCAACTCCATCTCCTTTTTCATGAGGCTGTTCTGAACCTGGGCCAATTCCTTCTCAAGCTCGTGCAACATCTCATCTTTCTCTTGGAGGATCTGAGGAAAGCAAAATGTGGATGCTGATAGAGGCCTCAGTAGTGCCCTGGTGAGGCCAGTTAGAGATTGTCTAGAGTCCTCTCCAGCCGCCGTCTTCTCTTGCGTGGACATCACAGTAGTCTCCTACCTCTGCTTCCTGCCTTAACTCAGGCTGCCCTCAACGCAGCAGCCAGGGAAGGGGTGGAGGGTGGGGTCTCTGAAAGTTTAAGTCAGATCTCGTTCTGCCTCTACTCAGACCCTCCAATAGCCGCGTTCACTTAGTAAAAGGCCAAAGTCCTCACAATGACCTCCCAGGATGCTCATGATCTGGTCTGACCTCACCTCATGGCACCCCTACCCCTCTTGCCTTCAGCTTATCTCCTAGAATATTCTAAGCAGACTGCCGTATAAGGGGGCTCTTGCACTTGCTACTCCCTCTGCCTGGAATATTCTTCCTTAAGACCTTTGCCTGGGTGGCTCCCTCACTTCATTCAAATCTCTGCCCAAATGTTACCTTATCACAGAGGCCTTCCCTGACCACCCTGTGTGAAATAGCCACAAAGCTGTTGTAAGAATTTATCAGTACCTGATATTGGCATTATATTATATATTAGTTCTGTGATTTGTTTATCGTCTGTCTCTTGGTATTAGAATGTAACCTCCAGGGGAGTAGGGATGTTGCATGTGTTATTATATTCTTTTTAAAAATGTTTACTTATTTATTTTGAGAGAGAGAGAGAGAGAGAGACAGAGAGGGGAAGAGCTTGAGCATGGAAGGGGCAGAGAGAGAGAGGGAGAGAGAGAATCCCAAGCAGGCTCCAGGCCATCAGCGCAGAGCCTGACAAAGGCCTCAATCCCAGGAATGTGAGATCATGACCTGAGCTGAAACTGAGTCAGACACTTAACCAGCTGAGCCACCCAGCCACCCCTGTGTTATTATATTCTTAATGCCTAGAATGGTGCTTGGCATACCACAGGAACTCAAAAATATTTGTTGACTGAATATATGAATGACTCAAATCTGTTTACCCAGACTCCTTGCCTCTTGTGATCATCTCTCCGATATTTCCATTTTGACTAACGGATCCCCTCTAGACCTTCAAATGGGAGGTTTGAATGACCAGCCAGTCAATGGGTTGGATGATTTCTATTAGCTCTGATGGAAGTTTAGAGTTGGAATAGCACTGACTACACAAGCTTGCATTGGTTTCACAACCTTTCTGTCCTTACTTCCATTCGTAGGCTTTTCCAGGACCTTGACTTATGTTGGCAATTACAGATCTTCCAAGGCATAGTTCCATTAGTATTTTCAAACTGCCTTATTTGCATATTCATAAGATATTTGTCATTTTATAAATTGAAATTTCTTGAAATTCATAATAAGTTTACCTTACAGAATTTCTTTTTTAAAATATGAAATTTATTGTCAAATTGGTTTCCACACAACACCCAGTGCTCATCCCAACAGGTGCCCTCCTCAATACCCGTCACCCACCCTCCCCTCCCTCCCACCCCCCATCAACCCTCAGTTTATTCTCAGTTTTTAAGAGTCTCTTATGCTTTGGCTCCCTCCCTCTCTAACTTTTATTTTTGTTCTTCCTTCCCCTCCCCCATGGTCTTCCGTTAAGTTTCTCAGGATCCACATAAGAGTGAAAACATATGGTATCTGTCTTTCTCTGTATGACTTATTTCACTTAGCATAACACTCTCCAGTTCCATCCACGTTGCTATAAAAGGCCATATTTCATTCCAGAATTTCTTTCCACTATCAAGTACAAACAAAAGTATTTTATTTATTTATTATGTGCTATGAGAAATCCCAAAGAAGTGCTCAGAATTGCCTCTGGGCCTAAGGACCCCACAGTCTCACTGCTCCTGTGTTGACGGTCCCTGGGCTGTCACAGGGCGTGGGTACAGAGCTGCAGGGCCTGCTCTGGCCGGGGTCCAGCCTCGCACCTGTCCCACTGGTGGCTCTACCCAGAGGGCTCCTCTTGCCTTACCTTGTCTTTCTTCAAACCCAGCTTCTGGGTCTCAGTGAACTGGATCTGTAGCTCCTGCAGCCGCCGTTGCAGGATGATGACCTCCTTATCCTTCCTCTCCAAGTGGGCGGATGTCTCCTCCCGCAGCCCGTGCAAGTCCAGCTCCAGCTTCATCATGTCTACAGTGGGATGGGGCATGTGTTTCTCGCTCAGAGGGGGCCTCCGGCTTCCTTCTGCCTCCTGCCCAGCCCCCACTGCTCCCTGGCTCACCCTTCATGATGTTCTTCTTCTGTTCGGACACGGCCTCTAGCTCCATGCGCAGGTCCTTCACCAGGTTCTGGTACTCCTCCACGTGCAGGCACTGGCTGTCTTTCTGCTCCTGCAAGTGCTTCAGTATCTGGGCAGATGGGAAAGGAGCAGGGCGGGATGAGGATATGGGGGAACAGTGCTTTCTAAAATGGTGACTCTCAGGGAACCTGGGTGGCTCAGTCGGTTAGGCATCCCACTGATTTTGGTTCAGGTCCTGATCTTACATTTGTGGGATTGACCCCGTGTTGGGCTTTGTGCTGACAGTGCAGAGCCTGCTTGGGATTCTCTCTCTCCCTCCCTCTCTGCACCTCCCCCTGCTCTCTCTCTCTCTCTCTCTCACACACACACACACACACACACACACACTCTCTCTCTCTCTCTCTCTCTTTCTGTCTCAAAATAAATAAACAAACATTTAAGTTGCCAAATGTCTAGAACTGGTGAATCCAGAGAAACAGAGAAGAATAGTAGGTGCCAGGGGCTGAGGGAAGGAGGATGGGGAGTGACTGCTCGTGGATATGGGGTTTCTTTTTAGAGTGATAAAAATATTCTGGAATTAGTGGGGATGGTGGCCCAACCTTGTGACTATTTTTAAACCACTGAACTGTATACTTTAAACAGTGAGTTTTAAAGTATGTCAATTATATCTCAATTTAAAAACATTAAAATAATAAAAAAATGTGGCAGACTTAGCATCCTCATGTAGAATGTGCACAAAAGCCTCCAGCCCTTCTGCCCTGTAACAATCAACAGTCACTGATGGAGCACCTACTATGTACTAGGCCCTGTCTCCTTCTGCCCTGTAACAATTGACAGTCATTGATGGGGCACCTACTATGTGCTAGGCACTATCCTAAGTGCTGGGGACAGTGGAACAAAAACCCCACAGACATGAATCCTTGCTGCCATTGAGCTGACCTTACAGTGGGGTGAGACAGACAAAGAGCCTAAGTAGTCACTTGCAGACAATGTTAACAGTTGATAGGTGCTATGGAAGAAACAGAGCAGCAAGAGGGGAATGGGGGTGTATGGGGGGATGGGGTTGTCATTATAAATAGAATGGACAGGTTGGCCCCACTGAGAAAGTGTCTCTGAGCAGGGAGTGAGCCATGCTGCAGTGTCTCTAGGTATCTGCAGACAGGGGAACTAGCCGGTGACCAGACTTTGGGGAGAGAACATGGGGAGGTCATGTGGTTAGAGGGATAGGTGATGGAGAGAGTAGGGGGACATGAGGTGAGAGGTCAGTGGGTGGTAGCATCATGGGGGGCTTGTAGTCCTCAGGCAAGGACTTTGGCTTTTTACCCCGAAGCAGGAGGCTGTAACTAAGAGAAGGTAGGAAGATGTGGTCGAGGAGGAGCAGTTAGTCATCTGGACATCAAGGGAGAGTTATGTGATTTCAGAGTTGTCAGGAAGAGGAGACTGCAGCATGAAGGTGGGCAGGGCAGGGGACAACTGGAGGAATATAGGGTAATCACCATATGATCCAGGTGTGGGCACTGCAGAGGCTCAAAAGCTCACTCTATGGGGTGCCAGAGTGGCTCAGTTGGTTAGGTGTCTGACTTGGGCTCAGGTCACAATCTTGTGGTTTATGAGTTCAAGCCCTGGATCGGGCTCTGAGCCAACAGTGCAAAGCCTTCCTGGGATTCTCTCTCTCTCTCTCTCTCTCTCTCTCTCTCTCTCTCTGCCTCTACCCCACCTGCTCTCTTTTGCTCTCTCTCTCTCTAAAAATAAATAAATAAACTTAAAAAAAAAAGGCTCACTCTATGCCAGGCCAGCTGGGACCTGGATAGTGCCATTCCTAATAGAACATCCAGGTAACATGAAAGCTTTGGATAGGACACATAAAATGGCAGTGGAAAGTATAGTCTGTTTCATAGGGAAGTCTGCATCAATTTAAAAAATGTAGTGGTAAAAAGGCATTAGTGTTTCATTGATATAGAGTTTTGGTTTTGCAAGATGAGAATGTTCTAAAGATCTGTTGCACAACAATGTGAATATAACTTAACATGACTAAAATGTACACTTAAATGTGATTAAGATGGCAATTTAATGTTATATGTATTTTTGCCATTATAAAAAATAAGCGTATGGGAGAAATAAAGACATTTTTCAGACAAAAAACCCAGGAGTGTTATGAGATCTTGCTGTAGGTCAGGACGTGAATAATATGGAACTGACCTTTAAAATAAATATTGACAGATGTCCAAGGAAGAACTCCAAAATTCAATACTGATCCTTCATTCATTTAAACTTTCTGGTGTCAGAAAGTCCTGGAAAGAGAAGAGTCTCCATCCCTTCAGTAGAGGACTCTTGGAGAGCTTATATGTGTTGTTCACTCTCCCTGCTACCTGCCTTTGCCTGCCCACAGTATGGCCTCAGGTGGCTGCCTTTGCCTTGGATCCCAGGTTCAGGTATGACTGACTTAAGATCTCACCAAGGAAATGCAAACTGGTGCAGCCACTGTGGAAAACAGTATGGAGGTTCCTTAAAAACTTTTTTTTTTAATTAGATTTTTAAATGTTTATTTATTTTTGAGACAGAGAGAGAGACAGTGTCTGAGCAGGGGAGGGGCAGAGACAGAGACACACACAGAATCTGAAGCTAGCTCCAGGCTCTGGGCTGTCAGCACAGAGCCTGATGTGGGGCTCAAACCCATGAACCACGAGATCAGGAACTCAGCTGAAGTTGGATGCTTAACCAACTGAGCCACCCAGGCACCCCTGAGGTTCCTGAAAAACTTAAAAATAGAACTGTCTTGGGGCGCCTGGGTGGCTCAGTCGGTTAAGCATCCGACTTCAGCTCAGGTCACGATCTCACGGTCCGTGAGTTTGAGCCCCGCATCGGGCTCTGGGCTGATGGCTCAGAGCCTGGAGCCTGTTTC
Organism: Panthera uncia; assembly: GCF_023721935.1. Taxonomy (NCBI): domain Eukaryota; kingdom Metazoa; phylum Chordata; class Mammalia; order Carnivora; family Felidae; genus Panthera; species Panthera uncia. The sequence goes on along the minus strand of NW_026057589.1, from coordinate 11,553,171 downwards.
CAATTCTGTGTCTCCCTCTCTCTCTGCCCCTCCCCCGTTCATGCTTTGTCTCTCTCTGTCTCAAAAATAAATAAATGTTAAAAAAAAAATTAAAAAAAAAAATAGAACTGTCTTATGATCCAGCAATTGCACTACTGGGTATTTACCCAAAGAATACAAGGAGAGTAATTCAAAGGGATACATGCACTCCTATGTTTATAGCAGCATTATTTACAATTAGCTGAGATACGGAAGCAGCCCAAATGACCATCAACTGACGAATGGATAAAGAAGATATGGTATATTCCATATACAATGGAATATTATTCAACCACAAAAAAGAATGAAATCTTGCCAGTTGCAACGACATGGATAGAACGAGAGGGTATAATGCTAAGCAAAATATGTCGGTCAGAGAAAGACAAATGCCATGATTTCACTCATATTTGGAATGTAAGAAACAAGACAAATAAGCAAAGGGGAAAAGAGATAGAGATAGAGATAAAGAGAATCAAAGAACAGATTCTTAATTATAGAGTACAAACTGAAGAGGGGAGGTGGGTGAGGGAGTGGGTTAATAAATAGGTGATGGGGATTAAGGAGTGCACTTGTCATGATAAGCACCAACTGATGTACAGAATTATTGAATCACTGTATTGTATACTTGAAATTAATATAATGTTGTGTGTTAACTAACCGGAATGAAAATAAAAACTTAAGGGGCACCTGGGCGGCTCAGTTGGTTAAACATCTGACTCTCGGGTTTTGGCTCAGGTCATGACATGTCTGGTCTAACAGTTCAGAGCCTGCTTGGGATTCTCTCTCTCCCCCTCTCTCTGTCCTTCCCTTGCTATCTCTCTCTCTCTCTCTCTCAAAATAAATAAACATCAAAAAAAAAGAAAACTTAAAAAAAAAGATCTCACCTAGGAGAGCACTGAACCTAGCTTTGGCTACTAGTTGGTCAAATCTTGCTATTTGTTTACATGGTTTAAATGCTTATTCACTGTTAGAAACAATTTTTGAGATGGCTTTGAATTTTGAAAATAATGAGTTTTTGAAAAAAAGGACTGATTGTGAATAGATAATCTTCCCTAAATTTGGTGTTCTTCAACTCCAACCAGAAATTGGAAAGCTGGATGGTCCTTTTGAACCTAGCAAGCCAAGAGGAGTCTCTGTCTTATTTAGGAGTACTGTTGAAAGGGGGTTAAGAAGCAGGTGCAATTCCAAAATTCAGCCACAAAATTGAATACTGCCAGACACATTCGTTGGGACTTGGCATACATTACATACAGTATCTTTGTGACAGGGCCAACCAAGGTCACACAAATACAGAAATGAAAAATAAGCAAGAAAACCCAGAATCAAACTCAACTACATTCGACACCCCAGGCACAAATAAGCAAAAGTTTGCCTACCTTTTTAATGTCTTCACAATCTTCTGAGGAGCTAGGAGGATGTCTGTGTGTGGCTGTATAGGAAGCAAAATCTGCTTGTAATTTTATCAAAGCCTCTTCACGCTCCAGAACCTGCGTATAAGTATAGGTCAGTCATGCTGGGTGATCAACAGAATGTGATTATTACTAGACTAATTTTGCAGGGTGTTCCTTTTTTCAGCCTAAGTTCATTGTAATATTATACAAGTTATCACACACTTCCTGTGAGCTTAGTTCAGAGAAAGAATTAGGTTCTCAATCTTACATCAAGGTTCAGTAAGGCATAGGCAGTGGTTTGTCTCAAGTCTGTCAGTGGCCACATTTTGGACTCCCTCCTGAACCTCTGTGTGGTCTAGTTTATGAGGCAGAAGGTTCTTTAAAAACTGTGATGGAAAAACATACCTGATGTATCAGAGGACAGGATTCAAAGTTCAAGAATTAAAGAAGGAAGTTTCTTACGCAGTGGGTGGATGTGTATGTACTTTAAAAAAATTTAAAAAGCATGAAAATTTTGTTCTTGTTGGTTGAAAATAATTCAAACAAAACCCAAATCATCAAAAATAAGTGAAATCTCCTCTCCATTTAGTCTCCCTTCTCTCCCTTCCACTAGGGGGCAGTGGGTACTATGGGCAATTTACTGTACGTACTTCCATAATATGATCAAAGAGTTTAAAAAACAAAAGTGGAACTGAACTACTCATAGTATTTTGCAACCTTTCTCAACAATATATCACAAACATCCTTCTACACAGTCCTTACAGATCTACTTAATACTTTTTCTTGGCTGCATATTACTCTACAGTATGGATATCTCTTTAACCATTTAAAAAAAATTTCTTCAACCATTTCCCTATTGATGAACACTTAGGTTGTTGTGTGAGAGATTTTAAGTCTCTTTAGAATCTTGAACTTAGTGTGGGTTCGGGGGATGCATCCATGGAGAATATGAACAAAAGGTGGGGGCAAGTATAATTAAGATATTTGAGGAGTCTTGGGGAAAGAGATTACTTTAGGTGACACTTTTCCCCTCCTTTCTTTCTTCATGGCATTATTTTTGGTGTCTCAGAAAAATGTTCTAGAAGTCACTTACCAAAGCATTACTGCAGGCTAGTTTATTTCGAAGTTCCTGGATTAGATCATCCTGTTCAGAGACCTTTTGCCAGACTTCAGACAGTCGTTTCAGGGTCTCCTGATGCTCTTGAATCATGCAGGAAGAAGTATATATACGCACCTTTGAATGGTCACCCTTATTCTCAGGGTCCTGGGATATTTAGAAATAATGGGTTGGTTTTGTTCATGATATTCGAGTTAACTTCAGAATAACAGAAGCACGGAAAATCTCTTTGCTCTATATTCTAAAAGTTCATGTTCATATATGTGAATCATATCTCCCTAAGTTAAAGAAAAAAATTAACCAGTGCATACACATGGTGAAAACTTCAAACAGTTCATAAGAGGATACACTGAAAAGTTAGTCTTCCATCTTGACCCTCCATGACCCAGTTCTCTTCTTCTATGACAGTCTGTGTTACCAATTTTGGGGGGTATCCTTCCAGGGATATTTTATGTATATACATATATATACATCGGTATATATACTGAGTTGGCACTTCAGAGTAATGGGAAAGAGGTTCAACAAATCAAGTTGGGACAGCTGGAGACCCCTCTTGGAAAACACAAAATTATGTATATCTATATTTATCTATCTACCTATATATGTAGATTCTCTCTCTCTCTCTCTATCCATCTATATCAATTCCAAATAGACTAAAGATAAAAACATGGAAGTACAAATCTACAAAAGTGCTAAAAAGAAAATGAGGTAAACTTTTATGATCTTGGGGGTAGAGAAGGTCTTCCTAAGCATGAAATCAAACCTCGAATCTATCAAGGAGGCCTCAGAGATTTAACTCCATAAAAATTTAAAATTTCTGTATAGTGGCGTGCCTGGGTGGCTCAGTCAGTTAAGCGTCCGACTTCGGCTCAGGTCATGATCTCACAGTTCGTGAGTTCAAGTCCCGCATCAGGTTCTGTGTTGACAGCTTAGAGCCTGGAGCCTGCTTCAAATTCTATGTCTCCCTCTCTCTCTGCTCCTCCTCTGCTCATGCTCTCTCTCCTTCAAAAATAAATAAAAACACTAAAAATTTTTTTTAAAACAATAAAAAAAATTTCTATATAGTGACAAATACCATTAGTAAAGTAAAATGAAAAGGTACAAACTGGGAGAAGGTATTTGTCACATATGTAATACAGCACTATTACACGTAGTATATTAAGAAGTTCCTGTAAGTTGATACACAGAAGACTAAATACCCAATTAAAACATAGTTTAAGGATTTAAATAAGTAATTCATCAAACAGATATCCATATGACCGATACACTCATGAGCAGTGCTCAATATTTGTCAGCATGGAGGTGTGGGCACTGTGATGTGCCTCCCGGGCTGGGAGGTCTGCCCTGAGACAGCCCTCAGTTGTCAGCCCTTTTTGGGGATTGCCTGGGCTGAAGAAAACTGCTTTGCCCAAAGTCATGCCTCTTCCTAGGGGCAGCTCACACTCAAAACTGATCAACATGGAGCTAGACGGTTAGCTCCTTTCCCCCAATTTGGGCCCCTTTTGAAGGTCTGTTCAGCCCCAGAGCTCCCCACAGGGTTGGCTAAGGCCTTTGTTGGGACTGCATCACAGCTCAGCTTCTCCCCCTGCTCAACCTTGTTTCCTTCTCCTTCCTGTCACAGGTGCTGATACCCAGGGATCTCCCTACCAAAATGTACTGCTTGCCAATTTGTCTCAGAGTCTGCTTGGTGGGGAGCCCAACCTGCAACTGTTAGAATTAAAGGAAATGAAAACTGTAATGAAACACTTTTTTTTCCCCATGCATCAGGTTAGCAAAATGTAAAAAGACTGAAAACATAACCATGGGAGTGAGAGGAAGTAAGCTCCCTTTATTATTGTTGGTAAAGGTGTAAACTGGGAGAACCTTTTTGACATTCAATTTAGAAGTATCTTTAAACATTAAAAATAAGCATATCCTTTGACTCAGCAATCCTACTTCAGGAAATTATCCCATAGGAATAAGGATGTTCATTATAGCTTGTTTGTAATAGACAAAATAGGTCAGTAGATGGTATAGTCATACCATAGAATACAAGGAAATGGAAATTGTCAAGATCTACATTTAAAAGGCAAGGTGGAGAACCACATTTATGAAATGACCCATTTATATAAAAAGAAAATCCTAACCATTTATATATGTAACTGTATAACAAAAGACTGAGGAAGATTCCCAACAGATTTTTCAAATGATTACCTAAGGGGAGGAGGGGGGGTGGGGTAGAGGAGGCTGAAGGCAGGCTTTCAAGTTTAATCTCTGTAATTCTGTCTAGAGAGCCTACATTGTTGTATTACTTGTGTAATTAAAAAAAGCAATTAAAGGAAAAAAAAGGGGATTCAGGCATTTTGGCTCTTCTTTGTTATCTTTTATGGGTTTCTCCCCGTTTGACCCTGAGGTATGGTATGCATGAGTCCTGTGACCTACATGAGCCCCCCAGCCAGAACCCCCCCATGAGAACATGGAAGATTTGAGAGTCCAGTTATTAGAAATGCTGCATCTTTATATTAATTAAGGAGCTTCAAAATTCCTAGGGAGGAATCTTAAAGGAGATGTAAAGGCTGGAAATTGAAAGCTGAGGGCTCCAACACTGAAGGGAGGGAACGACATCTGGTTGAAGGTTTGGGTTTCCCTCAGAGGAAGCAGGGACTGTTAGCAGGGACAACCAGGAAGCACGTCCACTTGCTGGAGTGCCTGGTCTGAGTGGTCTGTGGTGAGTCCTACCTGACTGACGATCCCGCTGAGTTCCCCCTCCAACATCTTCACTTGGCACTCCAGTAACTCAATGTTGCTTAGGGAAGTCTGGTATTTATCCCTGTAGAGGTTTAGGCTCCTTTCTAGGGAGATGATCTTGTCCTCGGCCAAAGCAAGTTGCTCCTGTGCCAAATGGAGCTTCTCCCCTGTGTTCTCATTATGATTTCCCATTTCCTCCTCATAGATAATCACCTGTTGGTGTAGGAATGAAACCACACTGAACTCATGGAGGCATCTCATGAGGAAAGAGCACGGGTATCAGACCCCACACAGAGGAGTCTTATGTCTTAACTAGAAGCCCAGATGTTCAGAATAGGCCCAGCACAGATTTAAAAGCTATGATATACAATATCAGAATGTTAATGATTAGAAATAAAAAAAAAAAGATGGTCCTATTTGGATGGTAAACTTCTTAAAGGCAGGGGCCATTTTCTATTTCCCATTCTGCCTGGCATGTAGTAAAAACTCAATAACAACTTGTCAGTTGATTAATATGAATGCATTTCTATAGCTCCATTTTTTTAAGGGCTTGAAATGCCAGTATTCTTTCCTTCCCAGGTATTCTCTAGAGATCAATTTAGAAAAAGTGGAGCCCCTCATGCACACAGCAAAGTTCCTGAGAGACCATGGGGGAACAACCCCAAATTCCTCTGGGACTTGCACAATTCTTATCTAGATTCCTTTCCTTCCTAATCAGTTAATTAGTCAAACAACTGACAGGTATTTATTGAGTGCTCATAAGCAATGTCTTGGGTGTTGAGGGGATATGTTGAGGGGATAATTTGGGGGAATATGTGATTTATAACTAGCAAACAACTGTCTAGAGTTGAGTGTGCTAGGTTGTATGGCTAGAGTTATATGTATTGAAGGAGAAAAGAGCGGGAGGGTCATCAAGGAATGTTTCATCTTGGTTCAAATAGTTCAGTGTAGAAACTGGATAGAACGCATTCTGTAAGTCTAAGCTATTTATTGCCATTTGAAGTTCCTCTTAGGAAAAGGTCACTTAGTTTGAGATGTTTATTAGATAAGGGAAAGAGGAAAGGAATATTTATGTTCAAATGTCTATAACCGAAGCTGTCAGTGACTTGCTCACATCCCCTTGGCACTCACCATTCCTTTGCATGCTAAATGCATTCCAACCACAAACATCTTCAACTCATTGCCTGAGGGATGCTCTGGCCTCAGGAGCCCACTCAAGCAGAGGAGAAAGACAAGGCAGGTTACAAGTACTGGGGAGTTAAAAGCCTCAGGTGCATCCTTCAACCACTGACTGGGTGGGTTGGCATGGGATCACCATGTTCTACACTTTCTCCCAGGGTTCTCCAGAGGGCATGAACCCCAGGTGCCCACAGCAGGGGTCTTGTGATTTTCTTTATGGGCTTCCTGCCTTTCTTTGACTCACTTCCCCACTCTCTCTCCGGGATCACCTCCTGAATAAACTACTTCCATTCATTTCCTTGTCGTAGACTCTCTGTTGGGAAACACAACCTTCCACAAAGTTTAATGCTACTGAGTAACAAAGTTTTGAGGAAACTTGGCAGAATGTTGAGAGTAATTTTTTCCAATGCTTTCCTTGTGTGAGATCTTTGTCAGTGACTGCTACTTGCCAGATCCCACATCAACTTTCCCCCTCCTCCTTCATAGTTGAAACTTGACTTCATTTGGGATGGCAGTGCACCTCACTAAAATACATTTCCTTGGCTTTCTAGAAACTAGCTGTAGCCATATGACTAACTCTGGCCCATGATGCATAAATGAAAGTGTTGTGTGGGGCTTCTGGAAGGTGTCCTTAAAAGAGAAGAGTGTCTTTTCCTCTCCTCCTCCTCCCTTGCCCCCATCCTGATTATTTGCCCCCATCACAGGATGTGAAGTTTGGAGCTCCAGCAGCCATCTTAGGAGACCTAAAAAATGGAAGTCTGGAGCTGATGATGGTGGACCCAAAAGATAGGACCCTAGAATTGCAGTTCCCGAAATAGTCCTAGACCATCCACCTCCAGCCATCTTAGCACTATCCTAGAGAGTCTCTGGAATTTTATCTCAAAAGGCAAAGGAAGAAAATACCAGGGGAGGCTGCCTGTCTCATTACATAGAACCTGTAGTTTTTACTGCTGCTAGTGCTACCACTGCTTAACTGGCTTAAATTCTATAGTTTTGGTCTTTGGAATTGACTCGGGATTCCACAAGGATGCTCTTTCTGGTTTAAAAAATACTATCCTGGCACATGAATAGAAATGAATGTACAGAATATACTTAAGTCTCTATGATCTAAAACTCCAGTCTAAAAAAATGACCAATCTGGTACTCTCAGTGATTGACTCAGACTCAATGTCTGGTTATCTTATCAACTATCAAAGTGCTAAAAATTTATATATTATCAAAATCTGATTTTTCTAAAAATGGTTCATTTAATGGATTTTATGCCTCTTTTTTATAACCCTCAGAGACCTAGAGTCTTTTGCATTTAAATTGCAATGGTAATAGGATGGAAATGATGGACCTATATGCACACCACACATACACACACCGTGTGCCCCACATGTATCGTTAGTGGAGCTCTCATTTATGCCCACCACACATACACACACCGTGTGCCCCACATGTATCGTTAGTGGAGCTCTCATTTATGCCATTCTGTTTAGTTCCCTCTGTTTGGTTTCAAAAAGAATGAGAATTAAAGAGGGAACATTGATAAAACCTGTTCAGGATACTGGGAAGTTCTCTGTAAGCCCACTGTCTGTTTTCTAGTAAGTACGACCTGATTTCTGTAGGTACATGGGCAAGGAGACATTTCCATAGTTATTCTATGTATACCTCATCTTCTTTTAGTTTGCAGTGATGGTGGAGAAGAACCAGGTCAGAAGTCTGCTTTTCTAGGACGGACTGATACTGTAGGAGGGAACAGTAAGAAGTCTGTAGCTCTTCTGTGCGAAACTCCAGTTCTTGCTGGAGAGCAAGCAATTTTTTCTTGAGTTGTTGGAGTTGCCTCAGATGGCACTGCTTACTGGGCTCAAACTCCATCCGCGGCTCCTTGAATGCTAGCACTTGCTTCTTATTCTGCAATTGAGATCAAATATATGGAAAGAACTTTAGGTTGTCGCTCAGTTTGCATTCATTCTTTGATTTTTTTCACTTGTCCAACAATTCACATCCATCTATAGTCATCCTTTCATCCACAGAACACTTACTAAACACTTCACTGTATTCACAATGAAAAATCATTTTATATTTCCATCCTGTAAGGAGGATTTGAAAGAAAAAAAAAACCTAGGTCTTTCTTACTATTTGGATCTACCAGGCGTATTATTTGGGCCAGAAGAAAAAAACATACAGCTAAAGAATCTAGAAAGTAGTATAAAGATACACATGTTAATATGGGTTTGTTTGTTTGTTTGGTCTTCAATTTAAAAATAACCTAACTGACCTAGAATGTAGTGAATTTCTGGTCAGTGTTCTTGGACTGAACTCGATTATTAAAAATGCTCAGATAAAAAGGCAAACTCGGGGCGCCTGGGTGGCTCAGTCGGTTAAGTGGCCGACTTTGGCTCAGGTCATGATCTCACAGTCCGGCGTCGGGCTCTGTGCTGAGAGCTCAGAGCCTGGAGCCTGTTTCAGATTCTGTGTCTCCCTCTCTCTGACCCTCCCCCGTTCATGCTCTGTCTCTCTGTCTCAAAAATAAATAAACGTTAAAAAAAAAAAAGGTAAACTCTTGGGGAAACAGCTTTTTGGAATGCTGGGAAATGGGAGGCAGAGCTATCATTCAGGGACATCTGGGCACAGACTCTGTTGTCTCCTCCTGAAGGAAGATGTGACCCTGTAGATGCTGAGTGTGTGTGTGTATGTATGTGTGTGAGAGACACAGACAGGGAGAGAGACACACACAGAGAGAAATAGAGAGAGAGAGAGAGAGAGAGAGAGAGAGAGAGAGAGAGGGAGAGAGAGAGAGAGATCTCTTCCTGCTAATCCACAGTCAACATGAAAAGCTGCTATAGACCCATCTTATGTTTTTACTCATTCATTCAATAAACATACATTGAACACCTGCTTTGTATCAGGTATACTGCTGGTAGGATGTATCCCTGAGGTATTTATTACAGTACAGTTGAGGTCTTTGCACTCAAGTTTCTATATTTGCTTGCCCAACATCCTTGATGACATATGAAAGAGAGGTGGATGAAGAGGTTGGCCCATGGGCATTCCTTAACTCCCATTTCTGCTTATTATCCTCCTATTCATTCTTTAAAACTGTCCAATTCTTGCTTTCCTTGTTTTCCCTGCAAAGTTGCCTTTGCACCAACACCATACACTTTACTGGCATGTCTTTAATATGGCATTTCACATTCCACCTTGCATTGCAGTGACCTCTGTATATCTTAACTTCTAATTAGATTATAAACTCCTGGAGGCCAGGGGCCATGTCTGCTTCTATAGGACATAGAGATTTATACACAGTTAGGTATTAAAGGAAAGTAGGAAGTAAAACAGAGAACAGACAACATCATTGGCTCCCAAAAATGTGAGCTTGTGGTCTCGGGCTAATTAACAGAGTACTTTCAAATTTTTAAAAAATTAACATTTTTTACAGTGTTATTGAAGTATACTTTATATATCATAAAATTCAACCATTGTAAGTGTACAGTTCAATGATTTGTTGAAAATTTATATAGTTGTGCAACCATTTTACAATCTGGTTTTAGAACATCTCCATCACCTCAGAAAATTCTCTCATGCCCATTTGTCACTCCTGTTCCTACCCCAGCTCCAGGCAACCACTAATCTGCTTTCTGCCTCTATGGATTTGCCCTTTCTAGACATTTCATATAAATGGAATTGTATGTCATCTTTTGTGTCTGTCTTCTTTCACTTAGCATAATGTTTTTGAGGTTCATCCAGGCTATAGAAAGAATCAGTATTTTGTTCTTTTTTTTTATTGCTGAATAGTATGAATATACCATATTTTGTTTATCTGTTCACCAGTTGATAGATATTTGGATTGTTTCAGCTTTTGGCTATCCTGAATAATGCCGCTATGAGCATTAACATAGTAGCCATCTGCAGATGTGATATTTTCCTTTAATTTGTTTAGCAAACATTATGGTGTACCTACTATGTGTCAAGCACGGTACCAGATATTGGGGATATAGAAGCATATAAAACAGAATACCTGCCTTCATGCATTTTTCATCTAGTGGGGAGGGGGGAGTCAGCAAATTAAGTAAGTAAATAATGTAGTGTATTAAAAGGAAAAAGTGCTATGGAAGAGAGTAAAGCAGGGGAGAGGGATGAAGAATGCTTGCATGGAGGGAACTGTAATTTTGAATTAAGAATTTTAACGGAGGACCAAATTGAGAAGGTGGTATTTGAGCTAAGATTTGAAGGAGGCAGGGAAAGAGCCTGGTGGGAATCTACAGCAGGAACATTCCAGGGAGAGATAACGGCTTGGGCTAGGGCTTGGAGGTGGGAGGTGCCTAGTGGTGTCTAAGGAATCACTTTGTTCTGGCTGGAGCAGAGAATGGGGGAGAGTGGTACCAGATGAGGTGAGAAAGAAAGAGAGGTGAGGTCCTTTCAGGGCCACATAGTCCATTCTAAAAACTTTAACTTTTCCTTTCAGTGAGATAAAAGGTCATTGGAAGGTACTGAACAGACAAGTGAAATGATATCCTTTAGATGTTACAAAGGCCCAGATGTTACACACTGCCCATTCTACTGAAAATCAACTGTAGGGAGGCAAAGACTGAAGCAGAGAGACCAGCAAAGAGGCTGCTACAAGAATCCAGGCAAGAAGGGATGGTGGCATGGACCAAGGTGGAAGTTGGGAGAAATGGCTGGATTGTAAATATGTTTTGAAAATAGATTCCATAGGATTGGTTGCTGTGTTGGATGGTCGGAGATGATGATCATCCAAGGCAAATCGACTCCAAGGTTTTGGTCTGAGTAACTGGAGAGACTGAAGTTTAATGAGATTAATTTTGTGAGAACTGGGACTGAAAAGAGGGAAAACTTTCTCTAGTGAGAGTGAGTGGGGTGGCTCAGGTAAGAGAAGGGAAGCTCGGCCCAGCTCAAAAGGAGAAAGATAAAAGCTAATTGTGTCAGTTCATTCTGAATGAGAAGGCTGAAAATGGACCATTGTGGTCACCAGCAAAAGAAATCCTAGACAAAGACAAGCCAAACTTTTGGCCTGAATATCTGGTGTATGTGGCTGAAAGGAAGTTAATGATGACTTCTCTCTTAGGCCAAACAAAGCAGAATTTTGTATTTACTCTGTGCAGCTATAATTGCCAACATTTAGATGGAATATTTTTAGTTAAGTGTTCTCATTCTTTTCAAAATAAGAATGTTGCTATTCTTGGGGTGCCTGGGTGGCTCAGTCGGTTAAGCATCCGACTTCGGCTCAGGTCATAATCTCATGGTTCGTGGGTTTGGGGCCTGCAATGGGCTCTGTGCTGATAGCTCAGAGCCTGGAGCCTGCTTCGGATTCTGGGTCTCCCTCTCTCTCTGCCCCTCTGTCCCCTCCCCAACCTCCAATAAATAAACATTAAAAAAATTTTTTTTAAATGTTGCTATTCTCAGAACTCATCGATGAATGAGGTTTAAAGAGAAGGGACTTGGGAGTGGTATGTGGGTGTGTGTGCATGCACACATACATGTATAGGGGGATGTTCTCAACTGCCGAAGTCTTCTGTCTCTGCAGGTAAGCTGGGGGTGGAAAGCTACTTGGAAAAAGACATGGTCAAGAATAAATATTAAATGTGGCTAGAGCCAAAACAAGGGGGTGAACATCCTGGGGTAGGGTTAATTCAGAGGGCTTATTTTAGTGAAGCAGATAACCAACAAAATCCTTATCAAATTTTTCCCAAATTCAGTTTTTCTTGGCTTTGTTGAAGTTGATTTGATCTCTGAAAATTATAAAAACTGGATTCCTGGTCCCTCCAGTACTTGTGTGTAACTGTTGATTTGGACCTGCCTCTCTAGTGATGGATATATATGACCCAGTTGAAAACAAACTGTGCTCTCTTCACTGTTCATTCTTTCTTAGTTTCCCCTTATTTCCATGTCCCTATTTTCTCTTCATCACACAAAAGAATGAAAGAAGTGCTCTTTGTTCATTTTTTTTAAAGTCAAACTTTTTCTTTAGGGTTTCCCCTCCTAGAACGTGGTACATCATCTAATCTTAGGTGTGTTCATAATTGTTCTGTGGCTTGAAAGCCTCCTGTAGATAAAGAATGTCATTTCCTATGTGTATAAAGCTCAGCAAACTGTTAGTGATACTGGTGAACTGTTAGTTCCAATTTCTCTTCCCCAGAGGTCATGTTGAGTCTTCTGGGTTTAATTTTGGTTTGAGGTAACATGATAGGCCAACCAGATGATGAGAGTTCGTTCAAATCTTCCAGTACAGGGCAAACATAATGCCTGGCCAAATTTGTCTGGTTTTGAAGATCCAAAGAACTGCCCATATCTGCAGAGAAACTAGAGTTTCCTTGATGAGAATTTTAAACATTTGTACACTATAGATACCAATGTGTTTAGAGGTCAAATTTAAAAGTCTTGGAGAAATGCCTGGAATTGTTTGAGACCTATTAAATTTCTACTTATTTATTCTTAAGTATTCAAAAGATTATTTTGTCTTAATTCTAAATTAATAGAAAATGACATGTTATGGATTAAGTCTGCATTTCACTTACAGATGTGCCAAAGAGCAGTATGAGAAAGGCATCAGTGCATTTTCTACTGCCTCTTGTCTCCTTTTTTTTTTTTTAAGTTTTCTTTCTAGTGAAGACATAGATATTTTATGAGATTCTGCTTTGACCTTTAAACTGAGATTTGGAGAAAATAAGCAAGTTGGAAGTAATCTTCTGGAAGTAAGATTAGTTCTTGAAGTTACCATTCAGAGTTGAATGGTTCCAGAAGGCTGTCAGGTCCACCATGTTTCTCAGACAGATTTCTATCCAGGCCTCAGGTGTTTTAAAAGATGGAGAGCACTGGCCACCTGTAGGAACCTGTTGCCATATTTAGTCAATTTCTCAGCCCTACTTATGGTCAAAGAGATTATAGCTATTGCTCTTTCCTTGCCTATGTGGCTACTTGATCACAGAAGGAAATTAATTGGCCTGGCATGATTTGCCTTTTGAGAAGTCACTTTGGTTTCTACCCAATACTTTGTGCTTTTCAAGTTGATGCTAATTGATTGATGTTAAGTTCTATATTTTCCCTGATATTGAAGTTAAGCTGACAGGTCTATAATTACCAGGATTGTCCTTTTTCCCTTTTTAAAAAGATGAGCACTTCATTTACCCTTTTTCAGTCTACAGGGACTTTCTTTATCCTCTTGAGTTCTCAAAAATAATCGCTAGCAGCTATGTAATAACACCTGCCAATTCCTTAAGTACTCTTCAAAGTATGTCATCAGGTCCTGCTGATTTGCCTAAAGCCGGCTTTTCAAAATACTTTTTAACCATTTTATTCCCTATTCTAGTTTGCACTCTCTTCTGTCTCAGGTTGGCATTGCTCTGATAACTGGATCCCTGCTGCCTTTTCCCCTTCATTTAAGAACTGAAACTCTCATCTTTCCCCAGTCATTGTCATGAACTTCTTTATTTTAGAGGTGTTAAGCGAGGTATTTTCTCTGTAACTCTAGTTTAGCCTTTTATCACTAGATTAGTTTGTCTGTTACTTTTCATATCTTCTACAAGTTACATTTCTTGTACTTTCTTGTATTGGTAGAGTGTAAAACTGTGTGTTTAAGTGACATGCATTTCTTTTGGATACATCTTCATGGTTCAGACATTTTTCTTATCAATGATCTCTGCTTATCAGAGATTCCCTTTAAAGAAAAAAACCTCTTTATTTTGGAATAGTTTTAGATGTACAGAAAAATTGCAAAAGTAGTATATAGAATTCCCATATGCTCTTTACCCATCTTCTCCTAACACTAACATTTTACATAACTATAGTACATTTGTCCAGCTAAAAAATTAACATTGGTATATTACTATTAAACTACATACTTTATTCGGATTTTATCTGTTTTCCCACTAATTTTTTTTTCTGTTCGAGGATCCAATCCCAGATTCCACAAGGCATTTAGCAGTTCCACATAAAAAATTGTTTTTCATTCCCAATGACTCAATGTCAGTCATATTTCTGTGCCATAATTTCCATCAAGGATGTATTAACCTGTATTCAACTGGTTACTTTTATTTTCAGAAATCAAATTTCTTGCCCAGTTTTATGCTAAGAATAGTGTCCTATGTCCACTTCAAAGATGAGTTTGATAATCTAAGCTCTACTGAAAATCAGGGTGTTCTCCCCAGGCCACCACCGGGGCCAAAGGGGCCTGGGAAATTGCAAAGAAAGACCTTTCTTTTTCTAATTTGATCATTCTTTTATTATGATATCTCTGTTGTTCTTTTCTCCTTTCACGTTAATTGAAAGGTTCCTGGGCAGGTTCAGGACTACAGTGAGGCAAGTGCAGATTTTAAGAAGGCATTCAGTCTCCAGGTTGGCACCTGAGGGTGAGTGCCCTATAACATTTGTACCCTCGGTACCTCATTTGCTTTAGCTATCTCTGTTCCTGGGTTTTGGAGCATGACATATTCTTGATTTATTAGGTTACCCACCCCCTGCCTGCCATCCCTGTAGTTACCTGTTAATATCTGATGTAGTATTTTAATTTTGTCTCCTAATTCTAGTTTTTAATTATGACCTCTGGTTTATTTCTCCAGATCTTTGTTAGATAGTAGTCAAAAATTTCAGAAAGTCTTGGGTTTTCCCCTCTGTTCCCATATTACATTTCCTTGTAGAAGGCAGATCTTGCAGGGATTTTCTGAGTGGATGAGTATAAGTCTACATCTAATTGTGTATTTGTATGCGCAGTCTCCAATTTAAATTCTGCACTAAGTGCTAGGAAAAAAAGAGAGCCTGTTTTAAAGCTTATTTCAAGCTGTTAGACCTTCTTCTGGGCAATTAGAATAATAAAATGCGATTTAATACCTTTCTCCTTCCAAGTTGCTAGGTACATTTATAAGCCACATGGCTATCCCTGACTAGGGGAATAAATAAACTTGTGACAGCAATGGTGAGAATATCAAAAAATGTTAATATTTAGAAAGAAGTAAATTATGATAATATTCTTCCTGAGATCCATTTAGGAAAACCAATGGATTTTTCTATGTTTGTGACCTCCTGGAGAAAGGACAGTAATGCTCAGTAGGATAAGGTGGAATTGCTTTGTTGGTAACATTTTTAGGACTTTGTAGAGGAAAAATCTGTGGTTTCGACAGAGAGGTAGTAAGTCCTGAAAGAAGTCTAATAGACACAATTAAGGGAGACCAGACCACAAATATTGAAGAAGACAGTGGAGTCTTACACAGTCTTACACAGCAAAGGCTAACTAGGGGGTCTAGCAGCAGATCTATGCAACCAGTAGCTGCTTCATGTTTGCCAAGGACTCAAGTCCCTGAAAAGATATGAAGACTGCAAATAAGGCATCTTATAAACCCAAAGTTTTCAGAGAGCTATGGGAAAATATCTTCCAGCTGGCTTCCCAGCTTCTGGGGATAAATGTAGAGATGGGTTTACAGAGCCTAGAACTAGAGTTTCCAAAAAGAGAAAACCTTAGGCTTAATTGTTGCCTCAGCTGGTGAACTGCCTAGCCTACAGGTAAGTATTAGTTCAAAAAAGATAATCACGCCAGGGGAAGATGATCATGCCATTGTTCATACATGTGCAGGACAAGTGTTACTGAGTGTCTTGGCTTGCACACCTCCAGAAGCAAGCTCTGTGGCATGGGACTGAGTGTTAAATAGTAGTTTATGTGGGAAGTGATCTTGGGGAATTCAGGTAGGTGGGTGGAGAAATGAGACAAGGAAGGGGTGTTATCAAGCTAGTTACCATTGTGGGTAGCTGGTGCAGGATCCCATTGAGGAACTCCAGGACAGAGCAAAGAGCATGCCTGGAGTATTCTATGACTGAGGGCCAAGAGACATAGATTATTTATCCATTTCCCCATCAGTCGTTGGTTGAGGGCTGCTTTTGGGGGCATTAGCCATTCCACATTTGAGCTTCTCTGGTGATTGGGTTCCTGCATCTAGAAGAAAAGCTTGTAGGCAGAGAGCTGCAGATGTGGCAATAAAGATCACCTGCTGTGCTGATGATCATTGACACCTCTAAGCGAGTGGGACAGTTGTTATTTTCATGGTTGACTTAGAAGTTTGTCTAACATCCATTAGGAGATGCTACTCTCCTTATATAATTAGGATTTGGTCTTTTCAGGTCTTTTTTGGTCTCAGATGCTGTAAATCCAGGTGTAAAAGGCCAGATAAGGAAAAGATAGGGCCTCAAATGTAGATGACCTTGGAGATAGCTAAATGAAAAAGTTCTGATGGCAGGGATGGGGTGTTAGTGTGTGTGTGTGTGTGTGTGTGTGTGTGTGAGAGAGAGAGAGAGAGAGAGAGAGAGAGAGAGAGCAAGACAGTGAGAGAGTGCATGTATTTAATTCTGCTCAATAAATGCTCTTGAATGACTAGTGGAAGAATTTTCCATTATTGTTCCTGCCTAAGGAAGCAGAGGTGGAAGTTGAGGGAGCAGAGGTGGGTAGTAGCTGCTGAATCCCTTACGCGGTTGCTACTCATCATTGCCTCCTCCACACAGAGTTGGTTCTCCTGCAAGGTCTTCCCCTGTCTCTTGCAGACATCATGCAGATTTTTGATGTCAACTTGCAGGCTCAAGAGCTTGCTGTTCAGGCCGCTCACTTCTCGGTCTCTCTCCCCCACCTAGGCAGTCAGAAAAAACACGAGCATTAATTATAAACTATCAAGAAAATGCTTACTTTCGTTCACTTAACTGGTTGACAGAGACTTTAAATTTGCTGGAAATTTGTCCATCAACTCTTAGCTGTTATTACTCATCCAGTGTAACATTTACACAGTATCCATTTGCGAGGTGTCTGAGTGCTCTGCATTATTCAGACAATTACTTATTTACATTAATTAATCTTCACCCACTGCTGTGGGTACATCACAGACACTTCCTCTGTTTTTCAAGAGGAAGTCAGTGCCTAGAATAATTCCAGGCACCTCGCAGACGGTCTATAAATATTAATGGTTCTGCCACTGATGAAATGAACATAGTGAGATGTCAAATGAACTTGTCAGGACTATAGTGAATCAGTGATGGAGTTGATGTGGATTCTGAAGTGTTTTAACTTTCTCTTCTACCCACTAATCCAACAGACGTCCTTCACCTGTAAACTGAGTGCTTTTCTGTGGAGACGTACACCAATGAGAATAAAAGTAAAATCCCTGGGCTGGTTGCATAAAATAATCTGTCTTTGATTACGAGTGAAAAAGATTAGCTAATTACAGCTAGGTCAGAATGGAAATTAATGATAGAGATCAAAGTAAAGTGTGCAGAGCCTAGTAACTTGAGTGGAGTCAGGGGTGTAGAGCTGTGGTAAGAAAGTGCTTCATCACACTAGGATGCCACCGTCCACTCTCACTGTTGTGGGTGGCAACGGTATAGAAAGAAATTAGGAAGAAGCCCTTTGTGAACCTATCCAGCGCTTTAGTCCTGTCACCGTGCAGACTTTTCATAACACTCGAGAGGATAGGCACTACCACTTCTGAGTTTTAGGTGTTGGAACTGAGTCCGGTACTTTTATGGTACATGATTATCCAAAGCAGGCTCTTAGGCAAGGATTCCCAGCATCTATTAAAGAAACACTCCCAAGTGAAATCAACCAGGAAGTGAAGGAAGCAAGACAGGAAAAGAGGAAGAAACCAAGGAAGGGCACTATTTCAGACAAAGTTCTCAAGGCAGTAGCTTTTGCCTGATCCCACAGGGAACTCTGGAGCGTAAGTTACACCTCGGGAGTTTGTCCTGATTAGTTGCAAAAGCTGGGCTGTTAGACTCATTATCAGCCAGTCAATGGCTAAGGGCTGCCCCATGGGATATAATCTCCCAAGGACTTCCAGCTCTCTGCTCTTATGAGCAAAGTGACCCCAATAGCCCAAGGGCAATTCTTCTAAGAGCGTTTCAGGTACAAAAGCATACAGAAGCCATGGGTGCACAAAAATGGTAAAGTGATCCAAACGACAGTGCCCAGGGTCTCATAGCTGGTTGGCAGCAGAATGAGGAGAGGTCTGCTCTCCTGACCCTGTAGCCAGTGATCTGCCACCATACCCCACTGATTGCTCTGGCTTCTTAAATACATGAGCTACATAACACTCATCCCCAGGGGAGCTGGAGACCTGATATGGACATCATAAATCAAGCCTTACTGGACAGGTCAGTTTAAGAGACCTCTGCACAAGGCCGAGGGGGGCCAGAGGATAACCACGAGAATTGGACACCGCAATGTCAGAGTATTCGGAATTCAGAAGGTTTCCCAGAAGTGCTGCTGTCTCAGCTGATTTATTTCTTCATTTCCATTTAGTACCTGGATTTTTTTTTTTTTTTACCACTTTACAGTTTAATTAGGTTAACGGCATGGCTCTGTCATTAAAAGGATTTCATTATCTCAAAACTCTCTCTCTTCCTCTCTTGCTCCTGTCCCTCGTTCCTCACTTTCAGAAAAATAAGAGTGGATGTCAACTGCCCCAAGCATGTAATTACCATTACAACAATTTACCAGGGACTCTCTTAAGAGAATGTGTGCAGAGCAGTTAAAAAAAAAAATGGTGTATGGACACTGTTTTCTAACTAGAAAAAATCCTTGACTCGACCTGGAGCAGAAGTTTGATTCCAGTTCTTTAAATTCCTTTTCTCATTGCTGCCACACTGGGAATAGGGAATAGAGGCTCTCTGGGGATTGAGACCCTAGGGATCTTCTCCCCCTGTTGCCACAGGACTCTTTCTTTGGCATCTATGAGCAGATTAGGCGACAATACAATGCCTGCTTTATAGAAGTGTCACGTGCCCCATACTCTTGCTTTAATGCTGAATATATGCATCTTAAGGTGAGGACCATGTCACCGGATTGTTCCATATGGAGCCTGGCACACTGTGGACTCATTAACAAAGTAGCAGTGATATACAACTTGAGCTTCTCCAACTTAAAAGCTAAATGCCTTCTCTTTGTCAGGCCAATAAAAAACCCCTCTTCCTCTACTTTTAGATGTCTTCTGAGCAGAAGACCTGCTTGCCACCATTCTAATGCACCAACAGGACTTCAGAAATGGATCTTTAATGTAGATGATCTCATCTAATTTGGACATTAGCTTTGACTCAGAGTGTCTGAGGCAATTTCTTCATTCAGAAAACAAGAGGTTTGGAATAAATAATTCTTAGAGGATTCTGCAAACCAACTGAATAACAAATGTGTTTTGTTGGATGTCAAATGAAATTTGCTTTTGAAATCAAAACTAGGGGCGTCTGTGTGGCTCATTCGGTTGAGTGTCCCACTCTTAGTTTCAGCTCAAGTCATGATCCTAGGGTCATGGGATTGAGCCCCAAGTCGGGCTCTGTACTGAGCGTGGAGCCTGCTTAATTCTCTCTCTCCTTCTCTCTCTCTCTCTCTCTCTCTCTCTCAAGTCAGGCTCTGTACTGAGCGTGGAGCCTGTTTAATTCTTTCTCTTTCTCTCTCTCCCTCCCTCTGCCCTTCTCCCCCACTCACTCTCTCTAAAAAAAAAAAACCCAAAAAACCAAACAAAGAAACCCCTAACCATTCACTCTGAAAGTCAAAATCATACAGGGGTTTTTATTCATCAGAACAGGCGTGGAAATGCTAGGAGAGCAAAGAGCTGACTCCCATGAATAACAAAAGATTTTTACTGTAGGCAGTTGTAAGAAGAGGAAGTGCTCACCTCAGAACTCCAGAAATGCAAGTGTTTCTGAGGTTCCAGGAAACTTAATTTCTTGCTAATATCTTGCACAGAGGTCACTGTACACTATTTCTAATCCTATCTACTTTATGAAGGCTAAATTCCAGGCAGATGCCTTTTGAGTATCAATATGTGGCAGGAATTGATTTAATCTGACATTTCATCAATCAAAGCTCTGTAACCAGTACTGGGGCATGAGAGGAACTGAGAGTCATAATGCTGACCTGCAGGCACCATCTGATCCTGCCCTAGATCTGAAGTCATTAACGATGGCTGAAATCACAAGCCTCTGCTGCTGGGTGAGTTTTCACTCATAAGCCATGCATTTATACACCCTGGTTTTACTTATACGAGGTTGGAACCTGGTCACCATTTGAAGGCATATGACATCAGCAGCAGCTACCAACTACAGGCAAAATGGTGAGGGCTGGTACTGCAGTTGCAATCCTGATAGTTATTGGAAAACAGATTATTTACTGAAGCAAATCTTCTGTATTGATTAAATGGGTCTTTTTCAAAGAGCATGTCTTCTCAAACATACATTTCAAAAGCTCGGAAGAAATTTTGCTCTAGACTTCAAAGTAGTGACAAATGGTTTCATGCTTCTTTTTGGGGGAAGCTGATGTGAAACTGAAGCCTGTGATTCAGAAGTAGTCTCAGAAGTCAAGAGCATTACAAAGATTTAAGATGGCAGCATTCTATGAAGGATTTGGCACTCAAACAAGAAACCTCGGGTGGTGGATTCCAGAGTAATTTTGGAGTCAACCAACGATACCATAAAGGTCATCATCTTTGGGAAATTATGTTTTTTACCTGAGGATAAAGACAAATATTTAACAAACAATGGAAACCATGACTACCATTCAATATGTATAAATTTCTAGTGAGAATTATGTTTTAAAATTATCATTGCTTCAGGAATGAAGCATTTTACTATGTAATAGAGTTTACAGTCATATACAGTAATTTCAAGCACTGTTATCAATCTTACTAACTGTATTCCTGAGTTTACATTTCCCTCAATAGAAACATTGCAGATTTTGATTACTTATAATGGGAATTAATGGGCACTTATACAAAGTTTTGCCTGTGAGCAAAAATTTTGGAACCAATTTTATTCATCTAGTGAAGAATGAGTATAATTTTATTGTGTTCTAAGTTCTTTAAAAATTGGCACACTACATAAATATATGGTTTAGGATACACATGGCATATGACAGAGGTCAGCCACCTATGGAATATGGGCTGATTTTTATGGCACTTGGGCCATTGCTACATACTTTTCTCCATCATACCCTTGGACAAATTATTTCACTAGAGAGTAAGCTCCACAAGAACAAGGATATTTCTCTATTTTGTTCACTGCTTTATGCTCACCCCCTAGAACTATGCCTGGCACATCTAAGGTGGGCCAAGGATATAAGTTGAATGAAGAAATGCCCTTCTAGAAAATCCATGCCAGATCCTTGTTCCCTGAATAACATGCAGCAAATTCTGTACAGCTTCCTGCAGTAATGCAGCAGGAAAGTGTTCATTAGAAGAAGGTCTGTTAAAAGCATAAGTCATGTGGGACAATCCTATGCTAACCTAAACATCCGCCTTAAAAGCTTTCTGGAACAAGTGAGGGAATAGGTAAACACAGTTTGGCCAAAATATTAGACTAATTAGAAGACTCCATTTCCATACCATTCCAGATAAAGAACAATGTTGGCAACAATAGTTAAGATCTATTAAACACTTCTTATGTCCTGAGCACTGGTGTTTTACACACAGTATCTTACTCAATCCTCACAGCAAGCCTTTGAAAAGGGTGCTAATTATTCATATTTTCTAAGTAAGGGGAAGGAAGCTCAGAGAGGGTAAGTAACATGCCCAATATTATAGTGCTAGTAGATGTGGACCACGACCCACTTTGTTCAAGTCTGGGCTCTTAAATGCTATGGTCTGCTGCCTACATCTCTGTGATATTTTGGGATGCTTATTACTGGAGTTTGGGGTCATGAAACTTGAATTTAATTGTAACAAAGGTTCGACTCCATGTGTGTAGAAGAGTTAGGAGCCTTACCTCATCTTTCATTTCCTTGGCACCTCTCAATTCTTCTTTAAGCTTTAGCATTTTCTGAGCTTTGTTATAAACCTGCAAAAGTCCAAGATTTAAGATGGCAAAAATCGAAATAAGCCTGGCCCTTTAAAGGTTTTCCCATCTGGATGTGTGCTCTCAGCAGGGAGCCTGGAAAAATTTCCTGAACTGTTAGCAATACCTACTTGTCTGCCCATCTGTGTTTTCAAAAGTGTGTTAAAACCTTTACCAGAAAGACAGGACCAAGGATTTACAGGTTTCCCCCAAAACCAACACTTGGTGGGCCAAAGAGTTTCTGAATTCATAGTTTCTTGGAAAGCAAAAGTATTGAGATCTTACTTTCTAGATTTCTCACTATTCAATGGCTCAAATATAGTTAACATTATGCACTAATTATGAACCAGACAGAATGTGCACAACCCAACTTCATTCTCAGGATAACCCCACTATCCTTGTTTTACAGAGGAGGAAACTGAAGTGACCAGAGAGGCTAAGTGACTTACCCAAGGTCACACAGGCTGTTTTACTACTCCATGAGGAGCTGTCATTAACTTATAACTATTAATTTGGAGATATCTGATGATGTGGTTTTTTCAAAGCATCAAGTTACTGTATGTTGGTGCTTATAAAGTTATGTAGAAACTATGATCATAGAGTGCTGAGAATTATCTATATAAAAAGCCTCAAAGAAAACCAAAGATTTTTGCACTGTGTGTGCATAACTACAGGATAATGTGTTTGAGGTCATAACGAACTGACTTATTAAAATAATCCAATTTATCATGTTTTTCATTCTAAGACTAAAGGAGATTTCCACCAGGCACTTACCTGCAGAATAGTTCCAAGAATGAGAAGCTATCAAAATACTCATTCTTTGTAATGAACCACATCCCCTACCCCTAATATAAGCCAAGAGGAAGAAAGAATGCTGGTGAGACATGGAATTTGGAATGTTTTATGGGGTTGTATTCTGATATGCTGCATTGTTTACCCTCTTTAGTCTTCGTGCACAGAAGTGCATCATGGGAGTGGGGGTGTAGCTCAGGCTTCCCCAGTAGGGAGAGGCCAGGTGATGCTGCAGTGACAGACAGCCCCCAAATTTCAGTGACTTAAAACCATGAAAGTTTACTTCTCACTGTGCTACATGCCCTTTAGGAGTCAGCTGGGGCTGTTCCTCATTGTCCTCAGCTGGTAGAACCTCTGTCATCTAGTATGTTGCCTGTTGCCATGGCCATGAGGGGTAACATACCGGGTCTTAGAGTGGAAGTGACACACTTCACTTCGGCTCACATTTCATTGGCCAAAACAAGTCACGTGGTCATGCCTAACTTCTTCCTTTATCCCCTAAAGGAAGTATTGGTGACCATCACAAATGATGTCCACACTAGGCATCTTAGCCAGATGGACTGCTGTAACAAAGTATCACAAACAGGGTAGCTTATAAACAACAGAAATTTCTCACAGTTCTGAAGGCTGAGAGATCCTTGACTAAGTCCCCAGCAAGTTAGGTGTTTGGTGATGACCTTCTTCAGAAACAGCTCTGTGTGTGTGTGTGTGTGTGTGTGTGTGTGTGTGTGTGTTTCCTGTAACTTTACATGGCTAAAAGGGCAAGGGACCTATGTGGAGTCTGTTTTAGAAGGGAACTAATCCATCTCATGACCTAATCACATCCCAAAGTCCCCACTTCCTAATACCATCATTTTGGGAATTAGAATTTCAACACATGAGTTGGGGGGGGGGACATAAACATATAAACTAGAAGATTAAAAGTAATGTGGCATAAAAACACTAAACAAGGCTCTGGGCCACCAAGCTTCTAAACCTAGTTTAGCACCCATGTCAAGGAATGGCCTTTGGAATGAAAGGCACTCATCTATCTGAGGCTTTGTTTCTGGCTCTATAAACTGAGGTTGGGGGGTTGAATTAAATGACCATTGTCTCTAAGGTTTACTGATTCAATGTTCTACCATGATGCACATGTTTCTTTCGTATAACCAGCCTAAGCATCACACAAAAGTTGGAATGGAACAAATATATCCTGGAGAATAGTATTCCTCTACAGGCAGGGGTGTCTGGGTGGTTCAGTTGGTTAAGTGTCCAACTCTTCATTTCAGCTCAGGTCATGATCTCACAGTTCACAGGATCAAGCCCTGCATCGGGCTCTGCGCTGCCAGCACGGAGCATGCTTGGGATTCTCTCTCTCCCTCTCTCTGCCCCTCCCCTGCTCTCTCTCTCTCTCAAAATAAATACATAAATATTAAAAAAAATATTCCTCTACAGGCAGACCTGCAGGATGGTCTGGAGATGACTCTTAAATCAAATGAAATCTTATCCCAAGGACAGAAACGGCTGTCTAGATTGTGATGGTTTTGTCAACTATGGAGTTACACAACTAGCTGCAAGGGCCAAGAATGTTTGGAAGAAGTGTAAGGCATAGGGCCTCATATTTACATGAAAAGATATTGGACTTCACTAAGTAAAGTAAGTTAGAAGAAAAGAAAGAGAGAACTAAGTTGTGTGTCTCCATGAAGGAGACATGGGAATCCTGTGAGTCATTAACAACAGCAGTGGGCAATTTGGAATTGCTTATGGTGAAAAAAATGGAAGGCTTATATGATAAATTTTCAGTGCATTTGACAGTAATGTTTGCCAGATGGGTAAGGAAGAGTGCTTTGAAGGAGCCTCAAATGCTTTATAAAATGATCGTGTGGAACCTTCACAGTGCTCTCTGAGGAGTGTGGCTGGACCAGGATTTTGTAGAGGACAGAACTCATAATGGAGGGAGGGCTCCCTACCTGATCTGTGGGTACAGATCTCTGGGCCAAGGACTTGAATGTCTTCTCTCTTTTCAAAGCCTCATTCTATGTCTTCTGTATCTCTTTTGAAATCGCCACTTCTTCATGCCTCATCTCTTCCACTGGCACATCCAATTCTGCTGCATCTGCCCAGGAATTGCTTTCTTGTATTCAAAAGTCTTGCCCTCTTCCCCCCTGCCCCAGCAGGCCTTCTCTTCATGACGGCTATGACCAGAAAAACAAACAAACAAACAAATAAACAATTTTAGTGAAACCAGAAACTCAGTCAGAGTATCCAGTGATGTTTTGTGCTTCCTGGTTGGCCTCAGCTCACACTCAGAGCACCTTCCAGATTCTCAAGAAACACCTAGCACTGTACCTCACATGAGTCACTAGTTTAGCACGTATGAACTCAGATGTGTAAAGAAAAAGTAACTTTTGGGGCGCCTGGGTGGCGCAGTCGGTTAAGTGTCCGACTTCAGCCAGGTCACGATCTCACGGTCCGTGAGTTCGAGCCCCACGTCGGGCTCTGGGCTGATGGCTCGGAGCCTGGAGCCTGTTTCCGATTCTGTGTCTCCCTCTCTCTCTGTCCCTCCCCCGTTCATGCTCTGTCTCTCTCTGTCCCAAAAATAAAAATAAAAACGTTGAAAAAAAAAAAAAAGAAAAAGTAACTTTTTTATTACTCAACCTGGTTACTGAGCCTCATTCCAACAAATGGCAGAAACAGCATCTTAGTTATTTCTGAGAAAGTGCCATCATTTTCAGGTTAAAAATAAATCAGTTCACATCTCCCTCTACCTCTTTACCTCCTCTTCAGAGTACACCTAAATTCTGGGGTCCTAGGTTGGAGTCTGGCATCAGAGGTGGCTCTGGTCCATGGTCATGGACATCTCTCCCAGATTGAGTGTGCTAATAGTGTCCTGGTCAACAGGCTGGATTTATTGAATCTTCCTCATACTGTGGGCTTTGGGGCTGCTGGCCCTGTTTCATTTTCCAAGGATGTTCCTAATGCATAGAGAAAGACAGACAGACACACACACACACACACACACACACACACACACACACAAACACATACACATGAGATCGGTCTCAGGATTTCTCTTATTAGACCTGTCCTAACATCATTCTACATTTTGTTTGGAAAGGTGTTAAGATGAAGGGGATAGGATCCTAAGGTTTTGCTCACTTTCCTGCCTCCCAATCCTGGTATTGATCAAAAGTCTCTTTGGCCCCTGCTTTGCTAAACCTATCTGGGGTTCTATTGTTTCCCCAGCTCTTTCCCACCTCATCAATCTCACCAGAGTCTAATTCTCTTGCTTATGCTCAAATTCCCCTCTCCTTCCTCTTTCCTAATTCAGAGAGGCTTTGTTTTGTTTTTGGGAGAGGAAGGAAAAAGAGTACAAGTGAATGAGTTCAATGAAATACAGGTTGAGCAAGCAGGATGGGAAACATATGTTAGTATTTCATACACCATCTACCCTCATGAGGTTACACAAATGCCATAACCACAGATTGCTGATGCTGGCTTTCTCCCCAAGGAACTAGTACTCCCTGGGTATAAGGATGGACTACAAGCCTTAGAAAACCAAACTTCTAGTTATAAGGTAAATAAGAATGGGGGATGTAATGTACAACATGATGACTATAGTTAACATTGCTGTATGGTCTATTTGAAAGTTGAGAGTAAATCCTAAGAGTTTTCATTACAAGGAAAAAATCTTTTTTTTTTTTTTAGATGATCTTAACTAATCATGGTAATCACTTCACAATATATGTAAATCAAGTCATTATGCTTTACACATTAAGCTTATAGAGTGCTGTGTGTCAGGAAGAAATGAGTTTTAAAAATAAAGTTAAAGTTATCCTTGGGGGTTAATCAAAACGAGTATATTTACCTACACTCAGCCATAAGTCTTTCCTTTATTCTTGCTGGGTTTTATATTTTTCTCCAATGTTCCACCTCCTACTAATGTAAAAGGTGTGATGAATCCTAAGGCTCCTAATTATTGAAATAATCAGATGATGTTCAATATTTCATCTATTTTTTAAAAATGTTTTTAAAAATGTTTATTTATTTTTGAGAGAGAGAGAGACAGAGAGACAGAGAGAGAGAGAGAGAGAGAGAGAGAGACCGAGCATGAGCAGGGGAGGGGGAGAGTGAGAGGAGACACAGAATCTGAAGCAGGCTCCAGGCTCTGAGCTGTCAGCACAGAGCCTGAAGCAGGGCTCAAACTCACAAACTGTGACATCATGACCTGAGCCAAAGTCTGATGCTTAACCAACTGAGCCACCCAGGCACCCCAATATTTCCTCTATTTTCAAAAAATATGTGAGCACCATGAATTGGTAGGAATATTCCTTGTACAATCAATAATTTCTACCCAGAATGCATGGATGGAGCCATAGCTTGCAGAGGCTTGGCATGAACAGAGTTTGCCTCTTTGGATACAAAGAGAAAAATCCCTGACCACGTAAGGACATATCTGATAGGGGAAGATGGCAGGAGGAGATGATGCTGGAGATGGTTTTGCCAGGGTTTCAGGTTCTGCACCATAACTTAGTGAGTAGGGACCTGACACCAATGTCACCAATTGAGTTATAGTCCAACCCCAGGACCAAGGCTTTCCTGGAGAGGAAACATGGTTAGTTGGGTCTTCCCAGAAGGAGACTTTGTAATGGCAGAAGAAATGAGGGTCCAGGAGGAACAAGAGAAGGTGTTCCAGGATTTATCAGCCTCACTGTCACAGGTGAAATTCTCTCCCCATGGGTCTCTTCTTTGGTACTTAAAAAAAAAAGTTTATTTATTGTGTGTGTGTGAGAGAGAGAGCACACGGAAGCAGTGGAGGGGCAGAGAGAGAGAAAGAGGGAGAAAGAGGAAGACAGATAATCACAAGCAGGCTCTGTACTGTCAGCACAGAGCCCCACAAGGGGCTCAAGCCCATGAACTGTGATATCATGACCCAAGCCAAAATCAAGAGTCAGATGCTTAACCAACTAAACCATCCAGGAGCCCCTGGTTTTTCAATTAAAACATTTATTCTTTTAATTTTAAAGAGAGAGAGTGCAAGAAGGGGAGGGGGCAGAGGGCAAGAGAGAATCTTAAGCTTATGTTCAGTGTGGAGACTCACATGGGGCTTGATCCCACGACCCTTTGATCATGACCTGAGTCAAAATCAAGAGTCAGATGTTCAACCGACTGAGCCATCCACGTGCCCCTTCTTTGGTACTTTTCACAGAGGCTATCAGTTGCCTATTCCAATATTCATACTTCTTCTTTTCCTCAGTAACAGAACCCTAATTTTGTTGGGTGTCTATGTGCTCATCTAAAAGTCTATGAAATGAACAAAGGGAAAAAAAGAGACAAACCAAAAAACAGACTCTTAACTATACAGCACAAACAGATGGTTACCAGGGAAGGCGGGTGGGAGGATGGGTGAAACAGATGAAAGGGCATTAAGAGTGCACTTATCTTGGGGTGCCTGGGTGGCTCAGCTGGTTGAGTGTCTGACTTTGGCCCAGGTCAAGATCTCAAAGTGCGTGGGTTTGAGGCCCGCATCAGGCTTGCTGCTTTCAGTGGGTCGGCTCAGCCTGTCAGCTTTGGATCCTCCTTCCCCCCTCTCTCTCTGCCCCTTCCCCATTTGTGCTGTCTCTGTCTCAAAACATAAATAAAACCTTAAAAAAAAAGGAGTGCACTTAACTTGATGACTGCGTAATATATGGAATTATTGAATCAGTATATTGTACATCTGAAACTAATATGACACTGTATGTTAACTACACTTAAAATAAAAATAAATAAAAGACTACCTACCCCAGACTCTCTTGGAGCTAGGTCTGGCTGCATGTCTAAGTTTTAGTCACTGAGATGTAAGAGGAAATACTGTGGGAAGCTTCCAGAAACTCTTCTTCTTCTTCTTTTTTTAAGTTTTTATTTTTTATTTTTGAGGGAGAGACAGAGAGAGATCAGGGGTGGGGCAGAGAGAGGGACACACAGAGACTCCCGAGCATGTGGGGCCCGAACCCACGAACCGTGAGACATGACCTGAGCTGAAACCAAGAGCCAGACGCTGAACCGACTGAGCCACCCGGGCACCCCCAGAAACTCTTCTTAATTAGTAGTACTGCCCAGCTCTTTGCCCCCTCTTCCTTCCTGATTTAACCCAGCAGCCATTTGGAACATGAGGAAATGGTCACAGAGACAGAACAGAAAGTGCCTAAGCCCCTGAATGGTGTGAAACCACCATACTAGGCCTGGAGAGAGAGTACAATTTCTTTCTTAAGTCACTTTGGACTTTTTCATTTCATTCAGCGGAATCTAATGCAAATAAGTGGACAAAGTATCCTTATTTATGATCCTCTCAGAGATACCTTTCTACAACTCACTCCCCATTTTTAGCACCTCCACAAGTTGCTTCTACTGTATAGTTTGGAACCCCCATTTCATTATGGACCAACTTTTATCCACAGATGCTTCTTCCTTTCCTTGACAGTGGTTTTCTTGACTCGGTTTTCTCTTGATATATCAGCTCTTTGTTTTCACTGTTTTTTTTTTTTAAGTTTATTTATTTTTAGGGGGGTGGGGGAGGGGCAGAGAGGGAGGGAGCCCAACACAGGGCTCCATCTCATGACCGTGAAATCATGACCTGAGATGAAACCAAGAGTTGGCCATCTAACCGACTGAGCCATCCAGGTAACCCTGCCTTCACTCATTCTTTTTTTCCTCTTGATGTATGGAGTAGGGGGATCCAGAGTGGGGAAGAGAGAGACATACTCTATCCTCCTACTGACACCAGTAGTATTTCCATGCCATTTAGTAAAATTTCCTCTTTTGAAGTACACTTCTAATCTTGGTTGCCATTATGATTGACTGACATGGCAAAAACTCTCCCACCTGATTGCTTAGAATCTTTATTTATAAACGAGAAATCTTCTTTCTGCTTGTCCAAAAATCACACACCTTCAAGCCCCAACTCAACTGCCATTTCTGTCATCTTCCCTCCAGCCACATGTAATATTAACATTTGTATGCCAACTGCTATATGTCACGTGTAGGCACTGTTATAAACATAAAATAACAGAGTTAATCCTACAGCAGCCTTGCCAGGTAGGTAACCCCTCATACTCTTAAAGAACTTTATCTGTACTTCTTTTAACACAACACAACCTGCCTTTATTATGGTTATTTGTGATTTGCTTTGTCTCTCCACAAGAGTGGCTGTGGTCTACTCTGGTGAAAGATGAGGAACATAGGACCTTTCTGAAATAATTATAGATTTCCAGAAAGTTGCAAAAATAGTTGACAGAGTTCCTATGTATCCTTTCTCTGGCTTCCCAATGTTAGTATCTTACAGAATGTCAATATGCCTTATTACTCATGATGTCAACCTTGGTCATTTGGTTATGCTGGTGTCTACTGAGTTCATCCACTATCCATTTATACTATTTTCCCCATTATAATTAATAACTTTTTAAGATGGGGGAGATACTTTGAGAGTACATAAATATCCTGTTTTGTTTTTTCCTGAAACTCTCACCCACTATTTTTAGCAAGGCTGATCTTGCTTGCAACGATTATTGCTATAGTGTTGTAATAGGGATTTTATATTTCCTTTATTCCTTCTACATTTATTCATCGGAATTCCCCTCTCCCCCATTTAATTATTTATTTATTTACATCCATATAAACTCATGGCTATATATTTTATTTCATGGGTTATGATCTAATATTATTATTTATTTTGTTGCTCAAATGGTCCAACTTCGGCCATTGGGAGCTCTTTCTTTTAAAAAAAATTAAAAAAAAATCTTTATTTATTTTTGAGAGAGAGCGTGTGAGCAGGGAGAAGCAGAGAGAGAGGGAGATACAGAATCCAAAGCAGGTTCCAGGCTCTGAGCTGTCAGCACAGAGCCTGATGTGGGGCTCAAACTCACAAACTGTGAGATCACGACCTGAGCCAAAGTCGGACACTTAACTGACTGAGCCACCCGGGAGCCCTGGGAGCTCTTTCATTCTGGTTCCCGTGTCCTTTCAACAAGTCCCTGTCCTTTCTTGAGTACTTCCTTGCTTTTTGGCATCACACACCGCTCCAGGCTCATCTTGTATTTTCCTTGCCCCAGCCACTTCTCTATGGAGTCAGGCTTCCTATTTTGACTCAAGTTCTATGACCTTGGGCAAATTAACGTCTCTGAGTCTCAGTTTTCTCACTTGAGAAAAACTGGAGTAATAGTATCTCCCTTGCAGGGTTGTGATGAGGATTAAAGAAATCACATATAAAACAGGGGTAAGGTTAAAAAATTTTTAATGGTTTTTTTTCCCTTTACCCTCTTTAGCATAGATTCTGCTTTTTGAGTTGCCCCAGGCTGTCTTCTTCCTGGTACTGTGCAATAAGATTCTTGCCTTGAGAAAGGATTTTCTAAATTCCTTTACCTACTCTCCCCATGTTACCCCACTTGCCTCTTCCCAGAATTTCAAAGCATTCAATGAAAAAGCCAAGGCCTTTTGGAGGCGATATTTTCAACTGGCATTTGCTTCAGATGCCTGCTCTCCAGCAGGAGAGGGGTTAAATACTTTGGGATAACTTCCGTACCGAACTGCCTAGTCTCTTAGGTTCAGCTCAGCAATCAAACTGCATAACCTAATAGAGCCCCTGGTGCTACGGGAAACACAAGACACTGATTTATATTTTAATATCAGTAATTTCCACAAGAGCAACATTTCTGAGTGTCATTTTACAATTTCTGTCAAATGCCAGCTCAGTTTTTCTTAATTCTGTTTATTGTGACTGAATTTGCAACCTCATCCACAATGCAGATTCTTGGCTCCCAGGAGAGAAGAGCATTTCCATGTTTCTCTGGAATGGGAGGGATGGGGATAGGAGCAGAAAGGGGCCTATAAAATAATTGGAAATGTAAACAAAGCACTGTTTATTAAGAATGGTTATGAAGTATTTTTAGTTAAAAAGAAACGAGGTGTGTGTGGGGAGACAGTACCCAACAAACTGTAAAAATGACCAGCAAAAGAGGTGCTTGAGATCCAAACTGGAATCTTTCCTCTTCCAGAATGGAGAACTGTTCTATACACTGCAAAATTGAGAAGAGGGAACCAATGTGGGGAATATTTGGCTGCATTTACTGTAAGAGGGTTGCTGTGGCCATTAGCACTGTAGCAGGTTGTAAAGCGCTTTGGGATCCTGAAGGATCAAAGGTGCATGGCTACATAAATGCCAGATGTTGCCATTAGGAAGAAGGAGCCTGGTTCTCTCCTGTATTCTTTGAACATCTCATAAAAGTTAAGAACAAAGCCGGTGCTGTTGGCACCAAACCATATCTACTCAGCGTGCTGACGGGGTGGGAGTGCTTCCTGAGGCCCCTGGCTGCAGATGTGTGCCCTTGAACGCCCAGTGCCGTCCACTCGTTCCCTGCGGGCCTGCAGCTCCAGTTTCTGCATCAGTGCTTTTCTGGATGGTAATGAGCAACCTCCTGTAAGAGCTCAACATAATGCTCCTCTTTGAGGCCTGAAATTTAGCATTGGCTCCAGAGGATCTCTCTTTTGCTTGTTACAGAAAGCCAGCCAAGAGTCTGAGGCAGGGCACTGGTAACCACGAAGCTTCTTAGGAGACCGCTCGGGGCCTTTTCCCAAACAGGAATGTTGTTGTCTCTGTAATCCTTTTCTCCAAAGCCACAGCTCCCTGTAGGTCAGAGTGAGCTCCAAACCATTTGCTAAGACCTTGTGCTTTTCACCAGCATCCTTCCGTTTCTGTACACTCCAGATCCGACATCATGTCTCATTGCCAAACCTCTGGCAGAAGCCGTGTTGAGTTTCTCAGTGGAGCTATCGACCACATTGACTGAAGCCGCAGCAACGTGTTTCTCCCCGTCCAAAAGGGTAAAAATAACAGGAACAAGTTGTCGGAAATGAAATTTCAATTCATCCACGCCCTTTCTACACTTCTGCTGCGACTCCCAAGCAGGGATCAATAGTGTTTAGACAGCCAAGGAGATTTTTTCCCCTCTTAAAGCACCAGATCAATAGTAAAAAAAAAAAAAAAAAAAAAAAAAAAAAAAAAAAAAAAAAAAATCCTCCAGCCCTCTCTATGTGTTGTAGTAAATGTGAACAAATCAGAGGCCTTCGGCTAAACGGATTGACTGAAGGCAGCAGCAGTCCGGCGCTTTGTAACTGAGAGCACGTCAACCGCCCAAGTGGCAATGAGGGGGGAAAGCCGCCAGGCTCCAGCGAACCCCGGTGCTCCCACAGTTCCGGTAACAAGGAAGCTTGAAAGGGAATTTCTGTCTCCAAAACGAAGGGAAGGAATGAAAACTTTTCTGGGCGTCGCAGCATGTGGGCATGACTTAAAAAAAAATTAGAAATAGCCGGAACCATTCATGGAAATGCATTTTGTAAGAAGACAGTTTGGACTGTGGGGTACTCCCCACTTCCTCTCCATCTTGTCTTTTGCTTTTTAAATTTTTCTTTTCTTTCTTTCTTTCTTTCTTTCTTTCTTTCTTTCTTTCTTTCTTTCTTTCTTTCTTATTAAAGTGCTCAGCCATGTGTGGCTTATTCTCATTGCTTATTGAGGTTTCTTCCCATATGCTATCCAGCTCTCAGACATCCCCACCTGGAAAGATCCTGAAGGCTGAATTTCTGTCATAGGTCATTTCTCCCACTCATCTGGTTTCCTCCTTTGTCCTCACTGATCTCTGAGGCCTGTTCTAGCTCGTCCTTGTAATCCCATTATTCATGTGAGGGAGAAACTGGGTCAAAGCTCAATTCTGATTTTCCTCAAATGATTTATTTACCCACGAGCAACTTCTCCTCTTGCTACGAAAATGTCTGTATTTTATCACATTCCTTTTCCCCCCACCAGAGACCAATAATACAGTGTGGGGATATTCACATGGATAGTCCAGTCATTAGAGCGACTTCCAGATTGGGTTGGGTCTTTGTGCTTCAAGAAGCAGGGGACTAGCGGATTGCAGCTGTAATTATGGTGTGAGAAGCCGAAGAATTCTGAAGTGGGTTGTCATAAAACAATTCCTTAATTTCATTTGGGAAAGCCAACCCAAGGACTCAAAAGACTGCCACACAGCTGGTGCTACTTTGTGAGATTAAAAATTATTTAGGTTGCAAAATCCAAAGGTGAACTGTTATGAACATGTGTACATCAGTCTTTAGTATAAAAGACTCATTTTTCTTTCTTTCCTTCTGTCTTTCTTCCTTTCTTTCTTTTATTTATTTATTTATTTATTTATTTATTTATTTATCTTGAGACAGAGAGAGAGAGCATGCAGGGGAGGGGTAGAGAGAGAATCCCAAGCAGGCTCTGTGCTGTCATTGCAGAGCCTGACTCAGGGTTTGATCCCATGAACCATGAGATCATGACCTGAGTTGATATCAAGAGTTGGATGCTTAACCAGCTGAGCCCAGATGCCCCAAAAGACTTATTATTCTTTTTTTTAATGTTTATTTATTTTTGAGAGAGAGAGAGAGAGAGAGAGAGAGAGCGCTCGTGGGTGTGCTCACGCTCATGAGTGTGGGAGGGGCAGAAAGAGAGGGAGAAATGGAATCAGAACCAGGCTCCAGGCTTCGGGCTGTCAGCACACAGCCCTATGTGGGGCTCAAACTCATGAAGTGTGAGATCATGACCTGAGCCAAAGTCAGATACTTAACCGACTGAGCCACCCAGGTGACCCAAAAGACTTATTATTCTTATGATTATTGTATTAATTTCTACAATGAATTAAGACTTCATTTGAAACGAAACATTGGTTAAAGCTAGTATAGGAGCATACAAAAGCGATAGTATGTCAACATGTACTAGTTTAGACACAGGTTTAGTTAAATGTCTATAATCATAGATAAAAGAAATGATTGTTACCGATTATGTCATAAACAGAAACTTCTCTGGGAGTAAGTTCCTGTCTTGTATGAGCCCAGATTTTAGACCAGACCTGTTCTGGTTACAGTTACAGTCACTGGCATATCTTGAAAGTATCATAGGAGAGAGATACGCCTCAGTCACTTCAAATAGTTAAGAGGTCAGGTGGTAGTAGAAAAAGTCCCTCTCAGTGGATAGAGAAATAGGGACTATAAATATTAATTTATTCAGTAATTAAAAAGTGCAAAGAACCCAGTATGCATCAGGTGAAGCAGAAATGAACAATGACAAATGTAACTACAAGAGTACTGGTGCCATAAAACAGCCCCCTTCCCTCCCGCAGGGGCTTCACGCAATGAGTGGCCTAGTGACTGCAGCCTCTCCCTTTCTAATGATTCTTCTTATTAGCATTTTAAAAGTTTGAGCATTTGAATATATAATGTAGTCAAGTGGTTCCAAAATGTGCAAAGGCATGGACTGGGTTTCCATTTTCCGCTCATTTCTAGTCTCTATCCTTCCTGCCTCTGGTCCAAGCCCCACAAGGTCAGCCAGCTCACCTGCCCTCCGGCCTCCGGTGGGTGTGGCCGATGCAGAGCACCAGCAGATCAGAGGGAGGGAGGGCTGTGCCATATTTGCACATTCACCCTCAGATCTGGCCCTGGCAGGTACCCAGCAGTGACTGAGGCTGGTGTCACACTTCTGTCAAGGCCCCTTCTGAGCCACTCTTCTGCCCATTTTGGGTAGGTTTGCTCCAGCACTGGCCCTTGGGGTCTGGGGATGGTCCAGGCCTACTCTTACTGGACCCGGGCATTGCACGATGACTTGTGGCTTTCTCACCTCCTGCCCACACCTTTATACCTGATCCCTTTATAAAACATTCCATGTATTACTCAGCTTGAGTGTGCCATGTACTCCCTACCAGGACCCTGATTAATATTGTAAGTGGTGGAAAGTCCCATTCGCTGTCCTGTTAGTGTCCTAGGGCTGGTGTAACAGAGTACTACAAACTGGGTGGTTAAACAGTAAAAATTTGTTGTCTTATATTGGTGGAGGTTAGGAGTCCGAGATCCAGGTGTGGGCATGGTTGGTGCCTTCTGAGGAGGGCCAGGAGGGACGGAGAATCTGTTCTGTGCCTCTTATCTAGCTTCTGGTGGTTTGCCCCCACCCCTCCCATCTCAGCATTTATGTTCACATGCTGTTCTCTCTGTGTGCAAGTCTGTCTCCAAATTTCCCTTGTATAAGGACACTAGTCTTATTGCATTAGGGGCCCACCCTACTCCAGTATGACCTCATCCTAACTAATTACATCTGCAGTGACCCTATTTTCAAATAAGGTCACATTGTCAGGTACTGGGTGGGGGTTAGGACTTCAACATATGAATTTTGGGGGACATAATTCAAACCATAACAGCATTTAAATATGCTCAAGTATCTTGTATTACACCAAAAAAAAGCCTCTCCTGACCTCCATCTATTGTCTGCTCTCTCCTTCCCACACCTCCCCACTATCTCCATGAATAAATTGTTTGCATTTGCTGTTTTTATTTTTCTTCCACCACCCTCCCTCCTCCTGCCTCCACACACCTACTCACCCACCCAGTGGCAGAAACACTGATTGGCCAAGGTCAAACTTTTGTTGTCATATCCAATGGGCTTTTCTTGGTCTTTATTGTATTTGACAAACTTGACACCAGGGGCCACCTCCTCCTTCTAGAAATACTCTCTGTCCTTGGTTTCTGAGAAAAGCTCAAGTCTTCCACCTGCCTTTCTGACTGCTTCTCAATGTCTTTGGCAAGTAAAGTACCTCTTCTATCCATTCCTGAAATGGTCCCCAAGGATCTCCCTTGTCTTATCCTCCTCTCTCCTTCTACACCCTCTCTGATCTGTTTTATCCATTGTCCTGATTTCAGTTACTGTTCATATGAGGTTGCTCCCAGAACAAAATCTCTAGCACACATCTCCATTTGGAGCTCCAGATCTATTTATGCAACTACCATCTAGACAGCAATTCTTGATTGTTCCACAGATTTCTGCAGTTCAGCATCTCCAAAATGAAACTGAGTCCTCTACTCCAAACCTGCTACTCCTCCTGTGTCACCTATTTTATTTACTTAACACACAAGCATTTATTACATTCCAGGCACTATTCTGAGCACGTCACTATTAACTCATGTAATCTGTGTTAACGACTCTGTGAATAAATACTCTGGTTATCTTTATTGTAGATGGGGAAATGAGGCACAGAGAGATTAAGTAACTTACCCAGGACTACACAGTAGTAAGTGGTAAAGCAGGGATTCAAACCCAGGTAGCCCAACTCTGGACTACCTGGACTTTGTGCTCGGAACTACTATTACACGTTGCCTCAGTGAAAGGTACCACAATTTATTCCATCTATTCAAGCCCAGAAATGCAAGTGCCATCTTGAATTTCCTCTCCTTCCTTCTCTCCCCCTCCCCCACTCTCTCTTATCAACTCCTAGTCCTCTCATCTCACCATTCACTGAGTTCTGCCTGTTGTATCTTCTAAATAAATCTTTTAATTGGCCCCCTTCTCCTCATCCCCATGACCCTGCCTATTCCTTCAGCAATTAGAGATATGATCGTGTCATTTACTTGCTTAAAACCTTTCAATAATTCTCCACTGTTCTCATGATAGAAAACAGATTCTTAAAATGGTTTATGAGGCCTCCTTGATCTGTGCCCTGCTTTCCTGACCCTTGCTGCCCTTCTTCGTATTCCCCACTCTAGCTTTATTGAACTGTGTGCAGCTTCTCAGACATACCCTGAATCTTATGCCCATGCTGCTTATGCTATATGCTATCATTTCATTTCCCTCTTCCCATCAGCTTTGGGCTCACTCTAGCTGCTGCCTCTGGACTCAGGGTAAATATAATTTTCTCTACAAAGCCTTCTCTGGTTCCCAAAGCCAGGGTGCTTCCTCCAAGCATGTGGTCCTGCCCTTATCCCCTGAACAACCCCAACAAGGCAATCATCACACTATATTAGAATTGTAAGTGTACTTGTCTGTATTTCTCTCTACACTGTGAACTCCATAGGTCAAGGGACTATATTTTTCTTGTTCACCAGCTTATCTCAAGTGAGTAGACAAGTACCTGGTACATAGCAGATGCTCAGTAATAGTTACTGAGAGAATAAAAAGCCGATTAATTAGTTTGTAGTGAGAAATCACCATCACGTGAGCCAGAATACTCACAGTCCATACTTTGTAGTGAGCAATTACCATCATGCGAGCCAGACTACTCCTAGTCCATACATCTAACACACTTTCTGACCAACATCAGAAACCAAAGAGGTTTTTGGGTGACAGAATCAGAACCAAGGACACTTAAAGAGTCTAATGTTGAATAGCAACTGGGTAGGACAGCATCATGTAACTGTCTCAGACAGCAAAGTCTCACCAATGGGGCTGGTACTGTCAATCTGTTGGCCAAGGTTCCCTCTCTCCTCGACATCCCTAGAAGGGGTCCAGACATCATTCCCTCTGTGACTATGTTTTTCCTCCCCCTCTGCACGATCAGACTGATAAGCTCTTTCCTTAAATGGGTTACTCTGATACAGTCAGGTTGTGCAGATCTGAGACCTATTCTGTCTCTCTAAGGTGACTCTGGGTATGGTTCAGCTCTTTTAGAACAATCTTTCTCTCAATTACAAGTTCCAGGGGAAGCCTCCTTGTAATCTACTGGCAGACAATCCCAAAACTACTGTAGTTCAGAAGTGTAGTGGATCACTTCCCTTTGGAACAATCAAAAAAGACTTTTTGGGGACAGTTGCATTTGATCTTGCCTTTGATTCTGGTAAGGGCAGATGGGCTATGTTCTAGTAAAGCTAGAGCTAGTAAAGCAGGAGAGGCAGGGCTGTGAAAAGCTTTAGATGCTAGGATGTAGAGTCTGGAATTCATCTAGAAGCAATGGGGAGGCAATAGGGAGCAGCAGAGAGGCAACTCAGAGTAGGGGGAGTGACACTTTGAGAGTTGCTTCAGGCAGATTAGCCTGGCTTCTGTGTATAGGAGAGAGGGTGGATAAAAGTAGGAAGAGGAGAAGGCCCCGAGAGCAAGACAAGAATTAGGAGATGATCATTCTCAAATAAAAACAGCTGGCTGAACAGAGGTGCTAGATAAGAAATGTTTCTTTAATTTGCCACTATAATGGTATAATATTATATCCAAATATATAAACACATCATACTGAAGCTTATTAAACACTGATAAAAGCAAAAAAAGAGCTTCATTTCTGAAGACATATATACTAAGGCCAGGGGTGAGATTTAAAATTTCCCCTTTGGGACAATAGTCTGTTTCTTGAATGACTTATTTTTTTCAATCACTAGGTGAATCTACAGATCATATCTGGTTACAGTGGGCTCCAAAGAACTGTCCACATTCATCTGGGTTAAGTTAGAGTAGTCTGAGATACTAGTCAAATAGTGGACGCTTGGAGACCTTTTTGATCTAAATAACTTCTGTTGTAGTAGGATCCACCCTGTACCCTGTAGGATTATTTGTCCAGCATTTTATTTATTACCCTAAAGGACTGGGGTGAGGTGAAGGTAGGGCTGGTTTTGGATGCTGGGTAGGGGACAGGCAGGTAGATTATCAAGCCCATTTATATTTCAGTCTTTCCTGTAGCTGTTCTTCAGTGATCAAGTCATGGAGGGAAGGGAGAGTGAGGTGGTTACATATGGGCGCTGCTATTGTTATGTTGGAAAATACTTTTTGATGAACAGTCATTTCCCTCCACTGCCAGAGGGTGTTGATAATGAGCAAATTACCTTTTACTCCCTCTGGTGTGGATGTGAAATTGGCTGTTAATAGAGTTGCTAATGCTACCGGGTTAGCATGTGATTGTTCTATTTTAAGCCAATTTAAGGTATATTTGGGGAGTAGCCAATCAGACATCTCGCTAAGAATATGGGCCCAACTGCGGCATTTAATATCAAGAAACCTGCCTCACCCACAGATGTGGCTGTGAGTGGAAAGTGCTGAACATGCCGTCATTAACATGAAATGTTTTAATACAATGTCTTTTTTCTTTTGTAGGTACAAGAATGGTCTCATTAGGCAAACACCAAATGTTTGTAACATAGGATGGGGCCCATTTCAAACCCCCATAATATGGAATGCTATCAGCCAATGATGTACTTTGTTTAATCTAACAATGGGTTAATATTGGTCATTTCATTACTGCTCGTTATGCAGTGAAAGCTTACTAGAAAATGCAATGTTCAGAAATTAGTTGAAAGGAGCAAAAAAGGTGAGAGATTTTACCGAGTTATATGCTCGATTGGGCTAATTAAAGGCACAGATGCATTAGTAGGTTATAGGAACATCTTTGATTTCTAAAGATGCTTGCCTAGAGGGGGATGGTGTATTGTATCACATGTGGCATTGTTAGCGTCAAGGGAAGGAAGCACAGCTTTTCTCTTACATTCCCCCTGGCCCTCTTTCTATAGCACCTATTGCGACCTGGCACCTGGTGGCTGAATTGAGTGTAATTCTTAGGGAAGTTTCTTGATTAAACAGAATACTCTTGAACAAAGCACGGTTGATTTGTGATTTTTGTGTTTTATTGGCTTTTCTCGCTTTAAATGTAAAGCTCATTACACACAAAGAACGAAACAGGTATGAAGGATGGAAAATAAAACTCAACCTATGTGATACAGAAAGGTACTGTTTGTGCCATTCTGGTTTGGAT
The DNA here is from genome assembly GCF_023721935.1 of Panthera uncia. Lineage (NCBI taxonomy): Eukaryota > Metazoa > Chordata > Mammalia > Carnivora > Felidae > Panthera > Panthera uncia. The sequence goes on along the minus strand of NW_026057589.1, from coordinate 11,512,615 downwards.
TAGCCGGGTTTGGCACTACTATGACTCCTGTCACCTGATCAGTTTACGGGGCTGAAGAAATTGTGGGACTGGAAAGTGCTGGTGCCTTATAACACCTCACCCTCACCCCCTGCCAAAATGCCTTCCAAGGAAATTCTAGGCTCATGATCTCTGAGTTGCCATAAAGATCGGCGGCTGTGGAAAGCTCATCCCATATGATCTTCTCATTTAACGATATTTCTGAGAGCTGCCTTGTGCCAGTTTGGAATCCAGAAGGGACTGGGACACAGTTCCTGACCAAGGGAGCTCAGAGTATACAGGGAGACACTTATCTAAAAACAATATATAGTGATAGGAAGGCTGGTAAGAGGTGATTAAAAGTTTCAGCATTTGGAAAATACTTTCAGAGTTGACTTCCCCCCCTACACAAACACACATGGTACTTAACAATGTTTCAGGCACTGCTCTAAACACTTTAAAAATATTAACTCATTAATCCTCATAACAATCTTTGGAGGCAGATACTATTACTATCTTCATGCTATAGTTGGGGAAATTAAGGCGCAAAAAGGTTAAGTAACTTGCCCAAGGTCACAGAGCTAGCTCATCAGTGCAGAGTCAGCATTTGAACCCCCACCATCTGGCTCCAGAATCCATGCCCTCAGCCACTACACGCTGCCTTCATTTAAGCCAGTCCTGGAAGATGAGATTTAAGCAGAAGAGAGAAGGGGAATGTGTGAAATGAGGATTTCAGGGTCAGCATTCCAGGCAAAGAGCCCTCGTGTGTGGTTGCATGCGGCCCACGAGAAGAGCCCACGGCGGTCACATTAACAGGATAAGTGGGGGTGCTGTTTGTGGTGCGAGTACCAATACTGGAGGGGTGGGCAAAGAGAGAGGGAGCTGGCCAGGAGAGTGGAGAAGGGTCCCGCAGAAAGAAAACCAGTAAAGAGACCTCCCTAAAGGGGAGAAGGCAGACAAATGATCATGGGGTCCAAGGTGTACCTGCTACAGAAGTTTAAGTAAGATGAGGAAAATCAGGCAGCAGGAGGCCGCTGCTGACCTTTGTGTCCCTGTGGCTAGAGCAAAGGACTGAAATTGCCCACAGTTGACCAGAAGTTTCTGAGAGGAGAGAGTCGCATGAATGTTTTTCTAGAAGTTTTATAGTAAAGGGAAGACAGGAAAGAGAGAAGAAAGGGAACAAAAGGGAAGACAGTGAGCTTAGCTAAGGATCAGAGAAGGGGAAAGCAGAGAGTGAGAGATGAGAGAGAGGTGGGGTGAGGGAAGCATCGGGGTTGGAGATATTTGAGGTTTGGAAATTCTTGCCCCAAACCTCAACCTGAAGCACTATCTCGAGAAAAACTTATTCTATTATTACTTTATTTTATTTTATTTTTTTAAATTTACATCCAAGTTAGTTAGCTTATAGTGCAACAATGATTTCAGGAGTAGATTCCTTAATGCCCCTTACTCATTTAGCCCATCCCCCCTCCCACAACCCCTCCAGGAACCCTCTGTTTGTTCTCTATATTTAAGAATCTCTTATGTTTTGTCCCCCTCCCTGTTTTTATATTATTTTTGCTTCCCTTCCCTTGTGTTCATCTGTGTCGTAAAGTCCTCATATGAGTGAAGTCTTATGATATTTGTCTTTTGCTGACTAATTTTGTTTAGCGTAATACCCTCTAGTTCCATCCACATAATTGCAAGTGGCATATTATTATTTTAATTGTTGTTATATTGATTATTATCATGATTTTTTAGGCAGTGGAACATAACATACAAAGGTTCAGATGCTATTTAAGACAGGGGGCTTTATAAAACATCCGAGGCTATGAGGACTTTGAAAGAAGACTTGCGTGTCCCTAGCAGATTACCAGGCGGAGAGCAGGTTCTCAGAATGTGTTTGTTGAATGAATAAATGGGTTTTATTTACATTTTTATTGTGAATATTATAAAAAAAAGAATATGGCACTGATTTTAAAACACTCAGAAACACAGTCATAAAAACTAACATTTTATGGACTGCAAGTCATTTTATGGAAATGTTGCAAATACATATATCTATCCTGCCCGAGGCCTTGAAGTAATAGGACCATTATAGGATTTCTCATTGGGTCATCAAAAAAGTTTCTGATCTCATATTCCTGCTACTTTACAGGCAGAATCTGTATTTTATTAAAGGTGGGAAAAATAAATTGTTCTTGAAGCACAGGGTATAGTTAAAGGTGTTAAGAAAATGTAAAACAATTTTACTAGTGTCTTGACTACTAATTTGGATAAATGTTTATTCTCAAAATGTTCCAGCATTGTCTTTCTCTTTCCAGAAAGGTCAGGCATATGCCACTAAAAATACATTTAGTACATTTGAGAATATTTTTCAAGTGATTTATTGGGGTAATGTATGGACTATTTATTTAAATATATCTCTTATTTCCAGTAATGCCACAACCTCATTAGAAGTGACTTGGCTCATTGCTTAAGCAAAATGATTTCGCTATTTAGGACTTCTCCTTTAAAAATAGGCTATTTTCCTCTAACCATTTACCAGAATTCGGGATCTATTTTTAGAAAAGAACACGAGAATGGGTAAGGTCATAGCCCTGAGCCTTAGGGAATTCCTCTTGAAGTTGTGTCTGTTGTACATTCTGCTTCATTTTTCTCCCTTGCTGATTCTCCAGAGTGGAGGGAATTCTCCACTTGAGATGTGGGGGTACAGCCCTTCTCTGGGGGATTGTGGAATCCTCGGGAGAGGCTCTGTTCTGTATTTTCGGTGGCAGGCACCCAGCCAGAAAAGTATGGGGTCTGGTTTTAGCAAAGAAAAATCACCTGTGCTCTCTGGGGACATCAGAGCACTACTTGACATATTAGCAAATGAAATTTGCTAACTAGTGAGTGTGCAATACATAATCACCTCTCTGTGGTTGATCCATTCAGATGCTCAGAACATATATGGAATGATAATAGGTGTGATCCCTCTGGGATCTGAAACATTCCTGGTGTGGCATCTATGAGTTCCCTCTGTTCCATTCTTCTGACCCTGCCTTCCCCCTCAGAGATAACCAACACCCTAAATTTTGTGATTATTATTTATCTGAGAAAAAAGCTTTTATCCCATATGTATGTACCCCCCCGGCAATATGTTAATTATGTTTACTTGCTTTTGGGCTTTATACAAATTTTATTATACTGTACTTAATCTTTTGCAACTTGCTTTTTTCATTTGAAGTGGTTTCTGAGATTCATCCGTGTGGTTGTATTTATCTGTGGCTCATCCCTTTCACTGCCATATGATGGTCTAGTGTGGGAATATGGCACAGTTTACTCATCTTTCTTCCTGGGGATGTACAGGTAGGTTGTAGTCAGGTCCTTAGTTAGGGCAGGACAGGGCTGCTGTATGCATTCCTGGGCCTTCTCAGCCACTTATGCGAGTGTTCCTCCCACGTGTAGGTCCAGTTAAAAGGCTTGTGAAAGTTTAACTTCATAGGATAGTGCCGGGTTGTTCTTTTCAATAGTGCTGTTTGAATTTCTTACTCAGCTTTATGAAAAATATGACAATGCAGCTATGATTCGAAAAGAAAGGGAATCACAGGCAGGCAGGCAGGCAGGCAGGACACATGGGAGGGAGAGAGGAAGAGAAAAGAGAATTCCTCCAAACTGGTTCAGGTCAGTCTAGAAAAAAAAAATACATAAATTTCCTCAGGTGTTTTTTTCTATCTAATCAAGTTCGGCTGTTATGAGATGTTTAAAATGTTATTGAATTGAAAGATTAAAATATTTGTTAAATGCAGTTGGTGTGTGTATTGAGGGAATGGGCACTTTCATTTATTGTTCGTGGAGTGTTAATTGCCTTCTTTCTTGAAAGTAATTTAGCAATATGGAACAAAAGTCCTAAAGAAGGACAATTGACTTGGCAATTCCCCTTATGGGATTTTATTCTAAGGGAAGAAAAGAGTAAGTCTATGAAGATGTTTGTTTAAGGATGTTAACTGCAGTGTTAGTGATAGCAAAATGGAAGTAGGGGAAGTAATCTAAATGTCCAGAAGTTGTTGGTTAAACGACCATGCAGCATTTTAGAATAATGGAAGGATGTGTGTATTACAGTAAGTGGGAAAAAGACCAATTATATTATATGTATATGGGCCATCCTACATATAGGACCCATCCAATTTTTATAAAAATGACTTCTATATTTTTATGGGAAAAGTTATGCATGCAAATATGGCAAATTTTATAAGCAATGGCAGGATTTTAGATGATTATTATTGCTTCTCTGTATTCTTTGCTTTTTTTAAAGCCAGACTAATATATTACTTATTTGATTAAATTAATAATGTGTTGCAGTCTACTTATTAAAGTGAGAGGGTGGGGATTTTTGTTTTTGCCGACACTCCTTTCTCCATCTGTGGACTATCCTTAGAAATTTTAGCATTATAGATGGGCACCTAGTAGGAAGGTTTTCTCTCCCTTTCTCTCTGGGGATGTGAACTGATTTTATACAGCTTAAAAACCAAAAAAATATAATTATACAACCCCCAAATGCATTCTACTGAACAAAAGGTCAAATATCTGTAGTGCTCCTGATCATATGTCCCAGCTCCAGCCCATCAGCTTGGATCATAGAAACCTGCACCAGCTACCCCTCCCTCGAGGTTTTCCTCTGGGTAGATGAATATTTCTAATCACATTTGTCATTACAACATCCCCATGAGGTGGGGGAGAGTATATAGCAGCAGGTATAATCATTATCAGGGCTGCTTTTTTTTTATTTGGTGTAAGACTGGTCAAATATTTTCATTTTATAATCCTTGGTCTCTTGGAATCTTTGAAAATAATGGCCAGTAGTTCAGCAAGTTCATTAACTAATTCCCTTAAGATTGGGGAATTGTGTGTTATCTGGACCTGCTGATTTACATATTGTACCATGTTTTCAAGTATTCCCTTACCTGGTTTATTTCAACGTCTATATTTAAAGTCTTCATTACTTCTTAATTATCTATGCTCCCTTCCTTTATTTTTGTTAAAGACCAATTTAATAGAGCAGCTTGGTATCTCTGTCACTCAGAGTCATCATTAATTTCACTCGCCTTCTCATTTATTAGTCCAGCCACTTCATTGCCCATGCTTTTCCCTCCCCAGCCCATTTTCCTTGCCTTTAACCTCTTTGGTGGTGTTAACTCATTCTCGGCTGCTCTTATCTTTTTTACCTTGACAAGCTTTAGAAAGTTTGTGCGTTCACTTTTTTTTTTTTTTTTTTGGCTCTTCCTCATCCTTTCTCTATTTCCACAGTGGGGCATGCATTCTTCCATCCTTAGATCTTTTCAAGGTTCTTTGTCAAGCGGCTCCTTGCATTTTTTATTCAAGGTATGCTGGGCCTTTGTGGCTTAACTGTGATTTGAAAACTTTGAGCCCTTGCCTGTAGTGCTATCTGGGTTTCCTAATTCACCCAAATTGGATTTCTGAAGATCCTTGAACTTGAGCAAGTTCCTTAATGTTTTTAAATACAGAGATCAGGTCATATCGCCAGGGCAGTGGTGTCTCACGGTCAACAGCATCAAAGACCATTTACAGGAAGGAGAGAGTCAGCACAGATGTGAGGTCATTGTTCATGCCTTGGGCAGGATATAGACATTTTCAGACCCAAATCCATCCTTGACAAAGAAGCCAAAGTGCTGTTGGTTTTCCAGGTTGTTGACATTGATCTTGGTTTCCTGGGCAGAGAACATACCACTGATGGCAGGCAGCTTGCTGTTTAGAAAGGCAAGATTAATAAATGCTGCTTGGAGTCCCTCTTTCTAGTTTACAATAATTAATGGAATGAGAACAAGTGCTAGATTTTACACTCATCAATTTAGATGCACCACTCCACAGGGTTCCTTCATTCTCTGTTTTTGATAGTGTCCATGTGCAGACATGGTGATCCGTTGGCAAACATGATCTTGAGACAGCTTCCCTTTGAGTCTGTGGTAGCCATAGAGTCAGGCTGCTCAGGTCTCCCTTTAAGAGAGAACCTGCCAGAAGGAGTGCAGTTAGCTGGCAGCTATGAGCGTCTCCAGGGAAGCTCTAGGCCAATGACCAGGCCCAGTGGTAATACCAGGGCCCACCTTTTCTAGCCAGTGTAGGACTCCTCTGCAGATGATCTTTTTGTACCAGACTGCCCTGTTGGGCTGGCCAAATCCTTCTCCAGCCACACAGCAGCCTGAAGTTCTCCCTACCCCATCTTCCTTCCTTCCCCTTCTTCTTTTCACAGATGTCTGACCTGTGTGGTGGTCTCAAGGCTCTCCCTGCCTACTCCTACTCCCTTTCTCCTTTATCTTTTACAGGTGTTAACTGTACTAAGTGTCTTGCATGTCTAACTTCATCTCAGCATCTGCTTCTTGGAGGACCTGAAATGACACAAGGACCCATCCCCCTTTAACCTTGTTAACTCCTTCTTCACCCAGCCTCCCTGGCAGGAGCTTAGTCATACTCTATTTTATGGTACTTGGTGGAAAACCCAAATGCTACAAAGTCACAGAATGCATTTTAGGCTAAACAAAAACAAAATTGGGTATCATCTCCAGTCTGGGATTATATATACTCGTACTCTTACTCATTAATATGGATAATTGATCTCTTTACAGTTTGATCAAATTGGACAGTTCCCAGGAAAAGAGCTTGTACTTAAACCACAGGATCACTAGGTGACGCTGCTGCCCCACACAAAGGGGACAGGCTGAGCTAGGCTTGGCCAGAACCATTTTGGGCTTGAGGTCCTGCCGTTTCCTTGGCTGGATAGGGCCTACAGGTCTGTAATCCCCTACAGAATCTGAAAAAGTAATTTCTGGATCCATGAATCCAGGCTCTAGAAGGGCTTATTAAATCTCCCTCTCTGTCTCTGTCTCTCTCTGTGTCTCTGTCTCTCTTTCAGCGCTTACAGAACTGTGTGTGTGTGTGTGTGTGTGTGTGTGTGTGCGCGTGCATGTGCGAAGGAGTTCTTGGGAACTTTGACTTGATTCAAGAACTAAACATGGCTGCTCTAATTTCCCCAAGTGCCCACCCTTGGATTTGACTTCTCACCCTTTGGATCAACAAACACTCCAGAAAGTTCGTCAATCCATGCTCCCAGATCTGAGAGAACCATCAATCTGAGTGGCGTTGACATCAAAGTCTTTATCTAGAGTTCCTCAACAGAGTGGCATGTCCAGACACCACTCATTTATACTAGGAGGAGAGGGTACAGGGGCTACTTCTATGTTTGGTGTCTTCTCTGCTGAATGCAGAACACATACCCACCCCGGTCAGGATTCTGACTTTAGTACGGCCGTCTTTTATGCTGCCTCCCCTACCTTTCTACACGCACAGTCAGCCATCTGTACACATAACACCTGTCTTGTAAATCCTCATAGACAAAGCTGCTGAGTGGGACTAAAAATTTAACCCTGCAATTCACCCCCACCCCATTCCTAAATAGTTCCATCTGTTTTACATGCCCAATACTCCTTTCTTAAAGTTTCTGGGTTGGCACATTAGTTAACCTGAGTTTTAAGAAGTTGTTTTCTTACACATGCAATGACTATTCAGTTGCATGGAAAATACTTTCATATTTAGAAGACTGAATTCATTCATGTTTCCATTGGGGAATCTCCAGAACTACAACCATCAATCCGTTCTTTACTTTTCTTTAATATTGCCCAATCTTTTTTTTTGTCACATTTTACACCAGTAATGGTAAGGAATTTCCCAGGAGACTTCTGGCTCGGTGCCTTATATAGAGACATTAGGAGTATGTCAGTGGGATAATTTTTGAAAGATAGCCCTAATATTGTTAATAGGTCCACAATCCAAGTACAGTGCCACTCAAATTTGCTTGGTAGTAAGAATACAGATTTCTAGGCCCAACCCCCTGGAGATTGTGACTTAGTAGGTCTGGGGAATATACTCAGGAATATGTCTCTAAAACCAGCAGCCCAGTGACTCTTGCAATGAGGAAAATTCAGAAAACTGTGTCCCACCAACAAAGTGGGTTGTAGCTATGAATCATGATTCAATTCCAATCAGACACAGCAGAAGCCACAATGTAAAAAAAGATTCTGGAGATTTTAAAAGCTGGAGAGAGAACCATCTGTGAGTCATGGGATGCCCTCACCAGGTAATTGGGCACCTCGGGTCATCACAACCACCTGGAAACTTCTGATAGTGAAAGCATTGGGGAATCTTTTATTAACATATTTAATGTGCTTGACTAAGGGGAAAAAGTGGAGGAAGCCAGGAGCCCTTGTTAGCAATCTCTCTCCGTGTAGTGCATGGCAAAGAAACAATGCTTGCTTTCTCAGGAAAGGTTTTCTTTAACCCTTGACTGTCTTTCTCTGGGGAGAAGCCAGTGGGTGTATACAAGCTTAAACAATAGTTTTAGTGAAAGGGTTGGGGGGTCCCTGGGACCCTGTGGGCAGTGCCTGGAAGGTATACACAGAAAGCCTCACAGACCTCTGTCAGGGAACATAGTTATGGCTTCTATGAGAGTGCAGTCTGCTGTGTTCTGTCCCAGGCCGCCCTCTGCCTCTCCTGGGGTTGGCTTGGGAATATCTAGGGGCGCTGGAATATCCATCCACCCAGTGAGAGAGCTCTCCACTCCTTCATCATGGCTGAGGGGTGAGTGCTGCTCCTTCCTGGCTGAGGGCTGACTCAGAGAAGCAGTGCAAAACCTTAGTGGGAAGCTGCAGTTAGAACCATGTGCCTCAAAGAACCAAGTGGAAACTTTGATTCTTAGGTTTTCCAGGCCACTTCTGTCACTTTGTACTCAGGCTGACATCACACCTGCACACACACCACAGTCGGTAAGATTTTATCTTGCCCCCACCTTCCTAAAGTTGGCCACCCCATGGGGAGTGTTTTTGTTTGGTGGCAACAGCTAAGTGAAAATGCAGCCATCTCGCCTCATCTGCAGATAAATCATTCTGCATCGGGGTATACCTTTTTGTTTTCTATCCCTGAAAGGGTCTGGGGGTGGCTTTTTTTTTTTGCCTTTTTCATAAATAAATATTTTAACTGGAAATTTCCAAGCATATGACAGGCCTAGAATGTGAACTTGAATGTACTGTAATAGAAATCATCAGTTGCCATGGCGACGTGTTCCAAGAGCAGATTGCACCGAGTCACATGGGCAGAGTGCTCAGTAATACTAACACATCAGAGAGCGGGGCCACTTAACCTCAATCGCTTCCAGCTATTGTGCAGAATGCAATTGAATTTATTCCTAATTTCTGCCAGTGCTAAGGAACAAAATTTCCCTGCAGATTTTAATCTTACTCAGGCAGCCCCAGCCAGTGCTCAGACACTACTCCGCACCAATATTCAGCCAAGCTACTCACCCACTTTACAGCTCTATTTTCTTATTCTTATTTTTAATAATAGCTTCCCTCTCCCTGCTGGATCCCGAGCGTCCCCCTGCCCTGGGGAGAACTCCCCCCCTCTTTTCTGAATGGCTGCATGGTTTGGTTTCTCTGAGTCTATTCTGCTAATACAAGGAACATAGCTTTCATAATAATACTGGTTAAAAAAAAATGACAGGGCTCCACTCTCAGCAATAGCTTTTTCTCCCCCCACCCCAAACCTGTTCTGAAATATAATTCCCACCGGCTCTGGGCTGCACCTTGGAATGGCACAATTAACAGCCCCATCATAAGAGGGCAAACTGGTGGATCACTGAATAATGGAATCAAAGTGTGTATTTTCAGTCCCTGTCACAGTCCCCTCCCCCTCCACACATACCCACCCTCCCCCAGCCAGGACAGGAACACAGATTAGCAGGAGGTACAACCGCCGATCACAGAACACTCATTTCAGAGCTTATCCGCTCTTATGAAGGCTGATAAATCAGAGTCTCTCATATGGACAGTCTCAAGTTAGCAGCATCATCGATCTCTCCAGCCCCTTTTAAGTTATTTGTCTTATTCACTTCCAAAGATGATATCAGAGATGCCAAATGAGCCTTTGTTTTCTGTGCTCTTGCTCTTCCCAGGGTGAGTTGCTGTGGTGTTGTGGGGAGCAAAGAGGCATGCTTCCAGGGCCCAGTTCTTTGTTTCCAACCCAAGGTCACCTCTCCCCCGTCTGTTCAGGTGTTTTCAGTGGTCTGCCTGTGTTTTGAGGCACAAGGCAGTGTTCTCCCTGGCCGAGTCTTTGCACAGCCCTACCACTGATGACCTCCCTCTTTTACGAATGTCACTTTAAAAAGGACGTAAAACCTGCTTTAACAGCTAAATGAAGACAAGGCAGAGTCCAGCCCTTAGAAACTCCATGTTGAAGGTCAAGCAAAAGGAAACTTAAAAACATAGGAAGATGATAAGAAAGGTCTTTTGAGGGGAAAAAAAGGGGGATGGTTTCTGCAGTGTCTTCCTTTAAGTGGGTACTTCCCTCTAATAAGGGGGGAAAAATGTAGCTGCAAATCACTTACCTAGCTAGTAACACTGTTCTAATGCTGTGCTGGAATTGGAAACGTGGAGAGAAGCAGAGAAGAGAAGGAATGGCAGTGTGGAATTAGGACACGCTGCTGGTGGTTGTTGCTGACTCTACCCAGAGAGCATGGTGACTATGGAAATCTTCATGGAGCCTGCAAGAGAAAAGTAGCCAGAGAGGAAATGAAGAGAAGTATTGTAATGAATTTTATCAGCAATGTGACATTTGGATCTGGAGAGAGGAAACCGCATGCCAAGCTGTTGGTAGCACACATGGCTCTAGGCCTGCCGTGCTGCTCCAGAGCCTCTGGGAGGCCTTTGCCAAACCCCTTCGCCCCACCCCTGCCTCTCCACAGGGCAGGGGCAGGGAGGTGGGTATTCTCAGGTAGAGCCAACCCTTTAGCTTTCCTCAGGGCCTTTACATCAGCTCCAGCTCTCCCTGGCGAGGGGAGGAAGCCCTGTCCTCATAACTGGCAAATCGTGCAGCTAGTCACAAAACTGAACATGTTTTCTAATCAAACTTGGTTTGATTTATTCTGGAGCATCATTTCCATGCTTAGCAGTTTAAAATATTTGCTGACCCTCTTCCTAGAGGTGTTCAAGCAAGCAATTAGAAGAACCTTGGAAGATTCCAGGAGGATGTCTAATCTGTATCTAGCCATGTCCCTTTAGGCAGAGGGGTCTTCTGGATCCTTTACCTATACAGAGGTATGTGGCTAGGGACCACTGAGCTTCATGGCCTCTGACTGAAAAAACATGGTGAGAGAATGTCAGGAAAAAGTCTAAGAATTTTATCCCTGATGAATTTCATTAAAGGGAAGGGCAATCTGTGCTATTATGCTAATACCTACAATAGCGATTTTACTATGTTCATTAATCTATAGTCAAGGAATAACATTATTATAGTTCTTATAGCTTTTCAAAGTACTTGCATAATGTTAGCTTATTTGAACTGCACAGCAATACTGTGATATAGGGGGGACATATTTCACAGATGAGAAATTAGGATGTAGAAAAGTTGGGGCTCGGACAAAATCACGCACAGTAAGGATAAGAGCTAGATCTCAGGACACTTAATGCAGTGTTCTTTCCACCACCCTTGGACAGGCTGAGGGCTAGAGTTCCTGTGCTTTCTGTGGGAAATAGCCCCCAAAGCCTCCTTCCTGCACAATTTGCTATTGTCAGATCTTCAGAAAGAACCAGCCCATGGGTGAATGGATGGAGGTTGGTGCTTGAGCAGAAGGTAACCATCTGCGGGTTGACAACGAAGGGGCCAACTACCTCTGAACAAGGTTGATGTGGATTCTACTCACTAGAGTTTTCCAGGTCAGATGGAGACAATGCAATCCAGTCTAATCTCCTCTTTTGGGCATCATGGATCCTGGTGACAAATGAGAAGGCAGATCTCCTTTGCAAGAAGCCTCCTGTATAAATCTGCCTAAGAAGCAGTGAGCCTCAGAGGAAGGTGTCATTTGACCAAGTTGACTCTGCCAAAATACAAACCACTGCATCTTTAGCTATCTGGTAATGGAAGAACTAGAAATCTTTACCCTGCCCTGTGCCTTCCTCCTCTAGAACATCTTCTCTACCTGTCCTTAGTGGTATAGGCACGGGGTAAGAAATGGATAGAGAATCAGAGATGTCAGGTAGAGACATTACTTAGTGATAAAAACAAACCAATAAACAAACCAACAAACAAGCAGAGTTTTAACACTGGCTTTTGAGATGGCTGGTGGAAAAAAAAAGTCCCTGTATTGCTTCAGACTTTTATGGATCCTATGAACCTCTATTACAGAAGTAACCTGAACATGGCAGGATACTATTTAGATATATCAATCTATTTTCTCTTTCTTTCTTTTCCTCTTTTCCTTCCCTTCCTACAAACAAGTAATTTGATTGGTCATTGCCTCAGGGGGAGCATTCCACAAGGCAGAGTGGAAGTCTTTCTGGCTTCCATATTACTAAGGCTTGAGTTCTTAAGGCAAAGGTTCCATTTGGGTATTAGCAGCCCTAAGAGGGGTTTTGGAAATGTGTGCCATGAGTTTTATTGGTAGTTCAAAAGACTGGAAGGTGTTGTCCACATTTTGTTCTCTAGGGGCTAGAGATGATAAATGTCCAGTAATGAATGGGCAGGAACTGTCCTGCATCAAATGCCTATGGTGGCCTCCCTGTCAATTTTGGAGAGGGGATTTGGTAGCATAGTCCTAGGGTCCTGAAGAACATGAAGGCAGAAGAATTCCCCAGGGCCTCAACGAGATTTCCTTAAAGCTGGGAAGAGTGAAAGGTGAGGACAGATAAGAGGAAGGGGAGAAGTAGAGAAAAGTCTGTGAATCCTGTCTGAAGAGGGGACTTACTCCCTGAGGCCTGACGATGTGTCTACCTAAGGGGCAAGACCTCAGAGTGAGGTGCAAGCATGGCACATCTAGGCCAGATGTTCTTAACCTTGGCACAGTTGGCATTTTGGTCCAAATAATTCTTTGTTGTGTGACAGCACAGAGTTTTGGCTTCCATAGAATACCTATGAAGATTGGGTGTACATCTAAAATGTACCATGATATCTGGTGTCCTCCCTGTCTCTTGCATTGGGAAGGCAAGACAATGATCCACTAGTGACGGCCTCTGCTTGAAGGAAACAGCTCACGTCTTAGTTGGGCATTCTCTACCAGGCCTCAGGGGTTAGCAGACTGCCGTGGGCCCCAATTCTGCATGCTGCTGGTGACATATACAGAGAATGTCATTTGTGGGGTCCCTGGGTGCTTAAGCTGGATTATGGCCCTCTGTCTGGTTGACTATATACTTTCTCTTATTTATTGTTGCACAGTCTAAATAACTCCTTGTTCCCATCCCACCCTTGGGAAAGATTTACAGAGCTCTCCAGATTGTCACAGAATCCTAATTTGTGAGTACATCATTGCTTTTCCAACTCTTTTCCCAGCACTGCTTCAACACTGACCTGGAAACGTATGGTGGGAAAGCTGACATTTGGCTCTGTCTCTTCAGTTCTCAGACTTTCCCTTGAGAGGGTGATGAGATACTAATTTGAGTTCATAATTTTATGCTGAACGGTTACCCTTAGAACAGTACATTATGGATTTAAATTTAAATTGGAGTTTGAGAGGTGTTAAAGTTAGAGGAACTATGTCCACATTTTCATTATAGGTACTCCTCCTTTCAGAGATCTTCAACACTTCCCACATTATATCTGGTTTCTAATTCCATTAGAATCATGTATGCCTCCTCTGAATATGATTGTTAGGAACAAACAGCGATTCTCAGAGTAATTCTCTCCAAACACTTTTCTGGAATACAGAAGGACCTGGCTCTAAAATAAATAATCATAAAGAAGAATTCAACCAAAGCTGCCAATACCAGTCCTTTAACAGTGAAGTTGGTCAAGCTGAATTTCTAGCTTATATTCAACCACAACATTTACTTTTTCCTCTGGGCTTATTTTCATCCTAGAAAAGAGCTAATATTTATTAATTACCCACTATATGGCTAACCACCTTTCTTTATATACATTATCTCAACAAACTCATTAGAAAATACTTTCAAAGCTCATTGCTTTTGTCAGATATAAATCAGAAGACTAGATATACTGAAAGGCCACTAACTCTACAAGGTAGGTTGTGGCCGAGTGGCAGAGTACTCTGGTTGTTCAGAGAGGCTGAATCTCAAGGATGAGGTTCTAATGAAGGCTTTCACAGAGGTGGTTCCTCCAAGAAAGTCTTCCAAATCCTTTTCCTCATTTTCCTACACCTAACTAAACTCTCCTATCCTGGAATTTTCACACCACTTTATTTCACCTGATACCTTGTACAAGAGTTATTTATTAATGTTTTATCTCCCCTTTAGAGAGAAGATTGCCTCTTTCACTTGTCTCCCTGTGGATGCCCTGACTAGGAGCTTGTACTCAGAAAGTAGAGTGGGTGAGTAGAGATTCTTGAATGAATGAATGAGTGAGTGACTTGATATGGGATTTGAGCTGACTCTTGAAGGACAGGCAAAAATCAGCAAATAAATAAATGAGCAAACAATCAGTCATTATAAATTGGAAACCATTCTGGCTAGCATCCATCTGGAGTCCTTACTGAAGTTTTTCTCTAGCCGTGCTAAGAACCATGTATTTTTTCTCCTCTATAGGTCCCACCCTGACACTCATTAGAATTGTTTTCAAGTAGCGTGGACTTTAGCCACATCCAGGCTTTATTGGGGTAGGGAGTTGGCACTTCATTGCAGAGATCCCATTACTTCCCCATAGGAGGCTGTCACTTCTCCAAAGTGCGCTACCCCTGGTGCCAATCTCTCACTCAGGCATTCTCCTCCTGACTGCTGGGAGCACATAGGCATGCTGCATATCACCTGCTCCTCTGGCTCTCGACAATCTCCTTCCTTTGTTTCCAAATCCTACGCAAATTGCTTGGTTGACAATCAAAGGCTGCTAACATCAAACAGCTGCTATAGACAGGTGTGTTCTACAGTTACCTGCTGTTTGCTTTCCTCAGCAGGGACTGATATGACAAACAAAACCAGGAGCTGGGTGCCAACTTCCTACTAGCATTTTTCAGACTTGGAAATTCACCCTAAAAATAGCTTTCCTCAGGTCCTCATCAGTGTGTGGCTGGATGGGATGCTGTACAGCCCCCCACCCCCACCCCAAGCTTACTGAAGTTCTTTGCAAAATGCTAGGAATCACAGCAGCTACATCCAAGCAAAGAGGTCACATAGTTCTAGAACTCTTGATTTATAAAAGACACCCAGGAGCCTTAAAGTATTTTCCAGACTTTTCTTTCTTGTTAATGTGATTACATGAATGTTGTTTCCTGCTTTCTACTTTTAGCAGTCTTCCCATAGGTCTCAGGTTTTGACTTTTGAAAGTTGCTCTATCCTGGAATGTAACTGATCTGCCACGATTGGGGGGTGCGAGGGCATGGCAGGTTGGGGGAGGAACGGATTCCCATTTCTAACACTCCTTCCTATTATGCTCTGTTAAGTAAGCAACTGGCATTTTCCATATTCTCTTTTTTATTCACTAGGTGCTTTTACACCTAGGGTTCTGGATGTGATTTAAGTTGTGCCAGTTAGATGTACCTGCATGAATTGTGGAAGGTGACATGGGCGGAGCCCATATTATCTGGGCCCATTGTTTCTCTGGCAGCACCTTCATGGCTGTGTTGGGATTTCGATGGTGGTCATTTCCTGACTGTCCTGCTCCCTGATCATGGTGGCATCCTGATCACAAACCAAGCAGCAATTTCCTCGGGGGTCTGGTGCTCAGAGTCACTCCTAAAAGCTTCACCTAGTGTTTGTCTCTTCAGCTTTCCTGGTAATTTTGTAAGTCATTTGATACCCCACTGTAACTTGCTAAAGTGAATTCTCTTCTCTATGACTGACCCTTAATCAAAACCGAGGACAATTGGTCTAGACATTCATCCCCCACTGCTTGACAGGGTGCACTGAGGTAATTAGCTAGCTGGCAGGGGTGAGAGACTCAGGCTGGCAGCTGGGAGAGAGGAGGAGCAATGTTCTCTAGGGAAGAACCTGTCTCCCTCAGTGCCTTCCTCACTTGGGATGATCTTTCCTTCACCACAATATTCCTCCTGCTTTGAGGGCCTTTTCCCAAGCTGGAAGCAGTTTTTGCTTCTCTGAACTCCATGAACACTCAGGACACTTCTCTTATGAAATGATGTACACATGAGCTCATGATAACATTTGAGACAAGAATGAAAGGATGGAGGAGAGGATGTATGCATAGCTATGCTCCCCAGCTGCAGCCTGATCTACCATTTTCCATCATTTGCCTTCACACGGATTTTGGTGCCTTTCAAAGACCTCATACCAGTTTAAATGATGGTATCAGAGCAGCAGCACTGCCCAGTAGAACATTCTGTGATGATGGAAATGTTCTACATCTACACTGTCCAATGGGGGAGCCCCTAGCACCGGTGACTATTAGGCACTTGAAATGTGGCTGGTATGACTGAATAACTGAATTAAAAAAATTTTTTTAACATTTATTCATTTTTGAGAGCCAGAAAGAAACAGAGCATGAGTGTGGGGAGGGGCAGAGAGAGAGGGAGACACAGAATCTGAAGCAGGCTCCAGGCTCTGAGTTGTCAGCATAGAGCCTGATGCAGGGCTCAAACTCACGGATGCGAGATCATGACCTGAGCTGAAGTTGGATGCTTAACTGACTAAGCCACCCAGGTGCCCCTGAAGAACTGAATTTTAAATTTTTGCTTGGTTTAAATTAAATTGAATTTAAGGAGCCACAGTGGCTCGTGGCTGTCATATTGGACACCATACTAGAATACACACTGTTTTGAGTGGCATATGGGCCCCTCTGTATTAACTACTCATTCTGTTATAGCAGGCCAGGCCCCTCTAAATGTCATTTTCAGTGCTTATGGGCTGGGAATTTGTCTTTCTGGCCCAGGACCAGGGCTTAAAGCTTAGGAGAAAGATAGAGAAGTGGAAGCTTCATGGTGAGACTTTACAAACAGATTAGCTTTCAAATACTCTTTTCCGTAATTTTTAAAAGTGATCTGACTCTTTAGAAATGAATGACATTTCCTACTTCTTGTACCACTGGAGTGCAGTGCTGTGGCAGCACAGAGGCAGAATGTCACTGGAAGAATTGTTTGGCCACATGTTGAGTGGATCCCCTGCCATGGATCAGCATTGAATGATGACTCCTTTTAAAAAGATCATCAGTGCACCTGGGTGGCTCAGTCAGTTAAGTGTCTGACTTCGGCTCAGGTCATGATCACGGCTTATGTGTTTAAGCCCTGTATCGGGCTCTGTGCTGACAGCTCAGAGCCTGGAGCCTGCTTCAGAATCTGTGTCTCCCTGTCTCTCTCTGCCCCTCCCTCGTTCACACTCTGTCTCTGTCTCTCGCTCTCAAAAATAAATAAAACATTAAAAATTTTTTTTTAATTTAAAAAGATAATCAGTTTCTCATCAAGACATCTCCCCTTCTCTTTAGCATCTCCTACAGCAACTGCAAGTGTGTGTCCAATTGCACTGGATGTCAAGGATGAAAACAAACCTTGGTGGGCATCCTGGATTGCTGTGGGTAGGTTTAGCCCAACACATTTTTGTCTTGGCCACTTTGTTGGCTCCTTACTACACACACAGAAGGGTCTGATGCAAGGCCAGGATGGGGATCAAGGCTGGACACACAGAGTAAAGTGCACATGGTGAGCACACCTCTGTGGTCACCTGGCTGCAGAGTGGCCATTTTCATTAAGTTTTGAAAAGGTATATTCAGAACGTGCCCTTTTATTTACAGTGATATCTCTCACAGAATTCTGAGAAATTGGTATTTCAGATCCTAAGAGAAGACAGTCCTTAGATTTAGTCATTTCTGCAATAAATCTGCCAGAGGAGGATATAATCACCAACCACACTAAGTACTACTTACTTCATGCCACTAAGTACTCATATCCTTAGTTTAAAAAATAGAGAATTCTCTCACATATGCATTTTTTTTTAAGCTGGGCACATACATTTACACACAGACAAAAGTCATACATCCATGGTCACAACTTTTGAATCTAGAATTTAGTGACAATAGTGAAATCATCTAAATATCGGCTTGATCCTGGGTGATCGCCAAACAACCTGGGGTGGACCTCTGGGAAGATAAGCACACCTGCTTGGCCTGGAAAGGGATTTGAACCTGGAATTCTGAATGTAAAGTTCAGGTGCTTCCCTGGCATGTTAAATGGCTTTACCAAGAGAGGTGCTGCTGCACATTCAGTTGGAAAGCTTTCCTCTCTCCTCCCTCCCAGCCCACTCTACCTGTCACCCACCTCCCTTGCTGTGCAGGGTCTTGCATGCCCAGGTGTAATTCCACCTACAAAAAGTGAGAGTTTCTGTGTGGTTCACTTGGAGGGAGGAGAGGAAGCACAGGACTGACAATCTCTCTCCTTGTTCACCTTCTCCAAATTCCTCCTTCTCTTTCTCCTATAACTGTATTTTTTTCCCATGTTCTAAATCCCCATTTCTCTCCAACTCTTCCCGGCTAACCACATGAGACTTGCTCTCACCCAGGGCTCAGCTGACTTTAATCAGGAAGTTGATAATGTACTGTAATAAGCCTCTCAAACATCTCCTCTAAGAATAAACATAAAGAATTAACTTTTTATTATGTAAAATATCAAATACACACAAAGGTTGAGAGAGGAGTATAATGAATCGCCCTCTTCAACAAAGATCAATAGTTTGCCATTCTTTCTTCGTCTATTTCACATTCACTTTTTTTTTTGGCTTGAGTTTTTTTTTTTTTAAAGAAAATCTAAATCATCATACCATTTCTCCAACAAACACTTCAGTAATTTATCCCTAACAGTTAAGAACTTAAAAAATATCATTGTCCTGCCTAGCAAAATTCACAGAAATTCCTTGCTGTCATCAATATTTAGATAGCTGGCCCTACCTTTTGCCTTTTGAGAGGGCAATGAGGCAGTACATTTCAAGATCTGAGGTGCCTACACCCTTTGACTATGTGTTCCACGTGTAGAAATTTATCTTAGCATATACTACATCCACTGAACTATGCAGAGATAGCATGGTTTATGATAGCTTGAAATGGAAAACAACCTAAATGTTCATTCATCGGGGTTGATTGGGGCAATTAAAAGAAGATGGTAGCTATTTGCTGCTTTGATATGAAAAGCTACCTAAGTAGCTTATTGAGTAGAAAACAATAGCAGGGAGAATATATAGGAAACATCTGGGAAGGACTTGGGGGGAGAGAGTGAAAATGAGAGATGAGTGAAATTCCGCTTTTCACCTGATACCTTCCTATGCATTTTGAGTTTTTACCAGGAAGATGTATTACTTTTATAGTTAATAAAATATAGTTAAATAGTTAATAAAAAAAGTGTATTCTCATTAGGACAAGTTTGAGGAACTCTGATTTTATGTTTCTGGTGGTTTCTTATGTAAATATTACGATAGAGATTACTAGGATGCTTGCATATCTGGTTCTATTCTTCCTCTTCACTGAGGACCATGAAATTCCTCTGGACTGCTGTAGTTAGGCAGAACCATGTGACTAGGTCTAGTCACTAAAGTATGTGTGGAAATACTGTATGTCATGTCCAGGCTCAGACATTTAAGAGTGAATGTGCCACCTCTGTGCTCTCTTGCTGTCTGCCATGGTCACTCTAGGAACCTCCTGTTGAGATGGCATTGTACCCAAAGAGAGGCAATGCATGGAAGGCCCCTAATGTTCAGACTTTGTATGAACAAGAGGAAAGCATTTATTGTATTAAGCTATGAGATTTCTGGGTTTGTTACCTCAGCTTTATTGATCTTGTCCTGACTAAATCGGTAATGACAATAGTACCACTGGAGGTGCATAAGAAACAGGCTTCCACAGACTGCAGTGCATGCCCTGGTGACATTGTGTGAAGTGATTATAAACCTTTCCCACTAACTAATGTTGGGATAATCATGCATTTGAGCTGCAAGAAAGGTAAGTACCGTTCCTAGGTACAGGATTCATATCCATCATTTGGCCATGGTGGTGACTTCCCTGAGAACGTTTGCCCAACCAGGAAGACTGTTCTCAGGCTTGTAACTTAACACTTAAGTCCAATAGTGTATTTCTGGTCTATCATCTTTGAGCCTCCTTGGCTCAAGAACAATGAAGCGGGAGCCATGGCAGCTCAGCCCTGCCTATCATCCTTGATGCCCCATGGCATAACATAAGCAGGTGAACTTTAGAAAAATAAGACACTCTGAGGGACTCAGTGTCCTCCTTTTCCCAATGTTCTAAGGCAAATGCTTATGAAGGTAGAAGCTTCAGTGACAACAATCAGGGAGCCAGAAAAGAAATCTCACTGCTTTGCTTTGCCTCAGTTCCACTCAAACTAAAAATGAAAGAATGTTCTCACTAGATAACTGCTTGCTTTTGGAAGATGGAATGGAGTTCTAAAGAAGGGAGTGACAGTGACTTGGAGGGTATGACAGACACAGGACAAATCCAGAGGCACAAGAGATCTGAGCCCCAAATCTAGCTATGTAGCCTGAGGCAAATTATTTAGTCTCTCAGAGCCTTAGTTTCATTTTATGGGTTAAGAGAGTGAAAGGAGATGATGCATGTAACAGTCCTTATAGAGTGACTGGCAAATAGGCAGAACCAAAGGCACTTCCAGGTAGGGAGCCTCCATGACCTACATCCATTTTACAACTTTTGGAGGTGAGCCAAGGTCAGGGGAGCACCAGGGAGCCCACTCACTCATAGCTGTAATATGGACACTTGAGGAGGGCAGCTCCACGGGGGTAATTCCAATACCGCATTGGCAGCTCATCACCAGGAACAATGCCATCATGACTAAAACTCAGAGAACCTTTAGAATGAGCAGTTACACTGGTCTAACCATTTTCGGCTAAGCCTCATGACAGTCTTGTGGGTGTGACTATTGCCATTTCCATCTTGCAGATGATGAAACTGAGGCCCCAAGAGGTTAAGGGATTTGCCCAAGTCCACACAGCCTGTATGTGGTAGAACTAGGATTCAAAACCCAGAGAGTTTGATTTGAGAGTCTACACTGGTAAATACTATCTCCCTAAGTACCCCTCTCAGCTAACTCAATGTGACTGTGGCTAATAGTAACAACTGCAAAACAGGCTAAGAAATGTTTAGCTCCCTAAAAGTTTTATAGTAAACTTCATGTGAGTTGTTTTTCACCCTGATTATAGGTGATAGGTACAGGCAATCCTGTACAGCATGGCTCCAATTACCTGGCATTCTATTTTGTCCTCCTCGTCAGCATGGAATGGTGGATCGGAAGGCAGAGAGGCTTAGAGGCTCAGCAAAGAAGTCTGGGATTTGCCTTTAGTCACTGGAGGTGATTAAGGGGACAGACATAATAAAATGTCCGCTACTATTAATCTGGCCGTGGTATGCAGGATGAAGGAGAAGAGAGGCTGAAGACAAGGGGCCAATGAGAATGATGGCTGTTATGGGAATGACGGCTGGACTAGGATTGAAGCAGAAGGAATGAAAAGAAGGTGGTGTCTGGAAGTGAAAGGAAAAACCAACAGGACTTGGTGATGAATTGGATCCTGGGGTAGGGGAAGCAGACACAGGTTTTTAGCTGCAGGAAAAGATGATTTTGAGGGAAAGCAGGTAAACACACTGAATTTTAGGTGAGATGGGAACACTGAGGAGTAGTGGCTAATGCAGGTGGTAGGAGATACTGGGCTGGAAGGCAGAGGAAACCCAGAATTATGATTTAGTAGAGAAGTGGGAAATGCAGTGGTGGGAACTGGAGAAGGTTGTAAAAGCAGGACTGTGGACCAAGAAATGAGGAGAGGAAGGAAGAGCCTGTGAGAGGCAAGCAGAACTGTGAGTGTCAGCATCAACAAAGAGACAGGTGCAGACCAGACCATAGAACCCGACTAAAAGACCATTGGTGACATCTGAGAGTCTCGTTTCAATAGTGCTGAATTAGTCATGGTTCTCTAGAGAAACAATCAATTTTATATGTATATGTATATAAATACCTATTTATAGATATGATTTATTATATATAATGTATATATGATATACATATGATCTATTATAAACAATTGGCTCACATAATTACAGAGGCTAAGAAGCCCCAATACCTGTGGTGGGCACGCTGGAGACCCAGAAGAGCTGATGTGTAAGCTCAAGTCCAAAGACCTGAGATTCAGGAGAGCAGATGGCATAAGTTCCAATTCAAAAGCCACCCAGCTAGAGACCCAGAAGAGCTGATGTTTCAGTCTGAGTCTGAAGGCTGGAAAAGACCAATACTGCAACTCAGGCAAGAGAAGTTCTCTCGTGCTTAGTCTTTTTCTTCTATTTAGGTCTTCATTTGACTGGTTGAGGCCCACCTACACTAGGGAGTGAGATCTGCTTTGCTCAGTCTACCAGATCAAATCTGAATCTCATCCAGAAACACCCTACCGACATGCCTAGAATGTTTGACCAAATGTCTAAGCAGCCCATGGCCCAATCAAAGTGACACATAAAATTAACCATCACAAGTGCCCTGAAGTCAGTTTTTGGGGTACTAAATGAGGAATGTGTGGTGGGGAGAAGGAGGCAGGAAGACATAACCACCTGCTTGAGAATGTTGGCAGTCAAAAGGAAGAGAAAAATCACAAGCTGTCCTGAAGGGGCAGCAAGGGCAGCCCAGATTTCTTTAAATAATAGAGGAGACCTTTAGACTTGACTTTCCTTTGCTAATCCATACGGACATTCATTTAATTTTTTTCCCCAAAAGGTTATTGAATTGAATATACAATTTCCATTCTAACTATGTTTGCCCAAAGGTAAGTTTGTTAGTTTGCATTTTTGGCAGGCATGCCAAGTATTAGCAGAAAAAGATGGCTCAGAAATAATCTGGGGCAAAGGAAAAAACCCAGCCCATGATCTAAAACGTGTTGTGCATAAAAGTGCACACTGCTCATTAAGGTAATCAAAGTTAATTGTTCTATATTATTTGTGGCTTTTTGTCATCGATGCAGAAGGGATCTGCTTCTTGCCAGCATGTGTCAATATACCTTAGCATTAACTTAAATGCAAGGAAATACACCTTCTAAGACTTGGTGCCAGATGAGTCAGAAGGAGTAAAGGAAACTGCAGTTTGGTTGGCTGGGCCAGGTGGCAAGTCAGCCATGGCACAGTGACATGTCCCTGTCCCAGACTGCACCTAATCAATGCTCCATTAAGAGAGAGCTAGAGAGCAATGCAATGCTTACAATGGAGGAATCCAGACTCTATAAATCCTTAAGGGTAAATAGTAACAAAATCCTTTTTGAGTCATAGACCATTTGCTAGACTCCTAGTTCCATGTTTCACCAGCGCTGTCCCTTTCTCCCACACACCTCTGCTGTTAAATAGATCCCACATAGCCAGCTGGGCCTGGGCACTAAGTCCTGGTCAGCCTTCTTCCTGGAAATGGCATTTCTCTCCTCTCATCACTTAAACTTTTTTTTTTAATGTTTATTTATTTTTGAGAGAGAGAGAGAGAGCGAGAGCGAGCATGAGTGGGGGAGGGGCAGAGAGAAAGGAAGACAGAATCCAAAGCAGGCTCCAGGCTCTGAGCTGTCAGCACACAGCCCGATGCGGGGCTTGAACCCACAAACTGTGAGATCATGACCTGAGCTGAAGTCAGACACTTAATCGACTGAGCCACCCAGGTGCCCCTCATCACTTAACCTCTTAAAACAGACCACGTAAATACCTCTCTGACAGTGTTTGTGTCCAGAAAGTCACGTGCGTATTGTACCTGGCCAAACATGCCCATTAACTGTCATTTCTCACTGACTGTGCTGTTTCTTTACTTTTATTTAACAGAGGGTCTGCTCTGTATTTCTGGTTGAGATCCACTCATTGATCTACAATGATGCCCCACACATATTTTCGGGGTTATCACTCTATATTTATTATTATCATATCACAAGCCTGCCTCACAGATACTGCAGGTTCTGCTCCAGAACACCACAATAAAGCTAATATCATAATAAGGTGAGTCCAATGATTTTTTTTGGTTTTTCAGTGTATGTAAAAGTTATGTTTTCACCACACTGTAGTCTATTAAGTGTGCAATAGCATTATGTCTAAGATAGAACATACATGACAATGGGTGCCTCTGTCAGTTAAGCACCCAGCTCTTGATTTCGGCTCAGGTCATGATCTCATGGTTCATGAGATTGAGCCCCGCTTCGGGCTCTGTGCTGACAGTGTGGATCCTGCTTGGGATTGCCTTTCTCTCTCTCTCTCTCTCTCTCTAAATAAATAAATAAATAAATAAAATGTACATAACAAAACAATTACAACAGTAACATCAAAGATCACTGATCATAGATCACCATAAGAATAAAAAACAATAATAATGAAAAAGTTTGAAATATTGTGAGAATTACCAAAATGTGACACAGAGATATGAAGTGAGCAAATGCTTTTGGAAAAATGACACTGTGCTCGATGCAGGGCTGCCATAAACCTTCAATTTGTAAAAAAAAAAAAAAAAAAAAATGCAATATCTATGAAGCTCAATAAAGCAAAGTGCAATGAAACGAGTGCGACTGTACACGTAAGTACTCAACAAATGCTATTGTTAGATTTGAGTATAATTAATTATTATAGAGTAAAAAATATAATTGAAGAAAAAGCACAGTGCAATAAAATGAAGTATGGCTGTACACATAGGTGCTCAATAAATGCTCTTGTTAAATTGAGTGTAAGTTATTATTAGAGTATAAAAATATAATTGAAGAAAAAGATTATAGTTAACCATTCTATTATTACATACTTCAAAGTTGCTAAGAAACTAGATCTTAAATGTTCTCACCACATGTAAAAACATGGACACAATGGAGGTGCTAACTAACACTGCAGCAGTAATCATGTTGCAATATATAAATGTACCAAATTGACACGTTGTATATCAAACTTATACAATGTTATACATCAAATATAATCTCAATAATAAAAAAATATATATATATAATCCCCCCAAAAGAAAGAAATCACTATATATCACACATATGATACGATAGTAATAGCTAGTGAAATCTTTTTTTAATTATATATTTTTTATACTATTACAATTTAATTACATTCAAATGTCTCACAAGAGCATTTATTGAGCACCTATGTGCTATTAGGTTAAGACCCGTGAGATACAGAACAGCTAGAAGATGTAATACTGGCCTTCAGTCTGACTACACACAAATTGGGGAAACAGATCCATACACAAGGAGTAACAGTGAAATGCCCTCTCTGGGTTGACCATGGAGGCACATGCAGGAGACTGGGAGGCAGGAGGGCATTTCTTCCCTGCTTCAGCATCTCTGGGAAGGTCATATCCTTCTATGACTGCAGTTTCTGCTGGGCCACTCTCCTAGTTCTCACTGGCTCTGGTCACACTATGTCTCCATTGTTCCTTCCATTCCAGGGGCAATAACAACTTCCTACTATTGTTGGGCACCTCTGGGCAACTCACCTTTCCTTGCCTCTTCTCTTAATCCTGTCCCTTCCTCTGTCAGTAGCCCCTACCTTCAATTCTCCTCATCTGTACCACTGGGAGTGGATTCTGTTTGCTGCTGGGACCCTGACTGATACAGTGAAACTTAAGAAGTTGCAGGTAGGGGGTTGGTTTGATTTTTTGGTAGAGATTCTAACGTGTCAACCAGAACAAATACTTGTTTCACAGAGGAGAAGGGGGTTGGCCTTCCCCAGGAGGAGGGAGGAGGAGCTTTGAAAGGTACTTACTGAGAGGAAAAAGCAAGGGCTTGAATTGAACAAGTTGGTGTTGGGTGTAGACAAGTCTGATTTGTGCAGCTAATTTTTAGACTTTAAAAAGTTAAATAAATCCTCCCTGGAAGCTTGTATTTCCTGAACTGCCACTTGTTTAAAAAGAGAGCTACATCAAAGCCCCAGGCACCTGAATTCCCCAAAACCCAAACTTCACAGCCCTGCTGGGGGACACTGCAGCTCCTCAATTAGGAGGAGGACTGGAGGTGAGCAAGGAATCCTTCCTGCTTTACTTACTCCTGGCAGAATATTCTCTTTCAAGCTTTGCTAATTGAAATTAAAGAGCTTCCATGTTTGGACAGGGACAAAAAAGCCTCCATTTTTCAGCCTTCTTTGATATAATGCTCAGGCTGCAAGGAAACCAGGGGCGATTTCACTCCCATGGCTACTGAGTGTCCCCATGGTGACACAAAACAAGACAGAGTGTTGAAGAGGTGAAGTGTTTCCAACTACAGCAAAAGCAGTGTTATCCAGGCGTTCACAGGACAAAGGACACATTAAGTTAGCCTTATAGCCACTTTCACTAAAATGATCCAGGAGCTAACTCTTCTCAGTGCCCCAAATTACTGAGATATCTACTGCCATGTGCTGGAAGGGGCTAGAAACAATGAAAGGGGAAAGAAAAATGCTCGCCAATGATCCTTTGCTAATTAAGTCCCTCTCCAGATAGGAAGGGTGGCAAGGGGTGGTTTTATCACCCTAAGGACCATTTATTAGTAAAAGGATGCTGAAGAAAAAAGAATTTCTACAACATGTTTAATAAGGATGTGCTAAGTTCTTTCAGAGAAGTTATCCTTTTCAATCCCCACAGCAACGTGATGATTCGGGTCTTATGAAACAAAGTAGACTTTGAGCTAGGGGGCTGAAGTTTGTGTGTTGTTTTACCAGAAAAAACTTGTGTGCTTTTAGGTCTCCATGCCTCAGTTTCTTCAAATAGAAAATGAAAACAATGCCTAATCCTCACAGGTGACAGATAATCAATTTAAGCAGATGGATTTCTTTGGATGGAAAGTTCAGTCTATGTCAGGAAATAACAATTGTTAATGTGAATAGAAATAATGAAATCTTGTGGGCTAAAAGCACAAGAGAATGCGTAGATGAATACTCAAGTAGTATCGATACCAATGTATGAACAATGAATAACTGAAATTTAAGAGCTTTTACTAAGCATAGCTTTTTTGTGTGTATGTGTTTGGGGGGGGGCGGTGGGCAGGTGTTTGGTTAACTCACAGTTATAAATTCTCTTTGGAAGTAGCATAAGAGGGGCACCTGGGTGGCTCATTGGTTGAGTGTTCTACTTTGGCTCAGGTCTTGATCTCATGGTTTGTGAGTTTGAGCCCCATCAGGCTCTGCTCTGATAGCTCGGAGCCTGGATTCTGCTTCGGATTCTGTGTCTCCCTCTCTCTCTGCCCCTTCCCTGCTTGTGCTCTCTCTCCCTCTCTCAAAAATAAATAAGTAAACTTAAATTAAAAAAAAAATTAAAAGGAAATGGCATAAGAAATGAAAACCAGTCAGGTCTCTGTGCTTAAGTGCTGCATAATCAGGGAGGGCTTCCTGATCATACTAAGAAATAGTACCCTTGTCATTCATTTTCCTTTACCCTACTTTATTTTATAGACTTATTAATTTATTATCTATCTTTCCCAACCAGAACATAGGATCCAAGAGGAAAGAGATTGTGTCTGTTTTGTTCACTGTGGACTCTTCAATACCTACAAAGGTGCTTGGTACGTAAGGTACTCAGTAATGACTGAATTAATTTAATAATGATATGATATATAAAACTCAGTGTTAGATATTTTCCCAATTATTTTTGTAGTAAAATACACAAAACATAAAATTTATGATCATAATTATGTATGTATGTATGTATGTATGTATGTATTTATTTATTTATTTTTATGAGCGGGGGAGATAAATATTCTCTTTATCCTCATGAGCGGGGGAGAAGAGCAAAGCGAGAGAGAAAGAGAATCTTAAACAAGCTCCACACTCAGCATGGGAGTTAAATGCAGGGCTTGAACCCAAGATGCTGGGGTTGTGACCTGAGCTGAAATCAAGAGTTGGATGCTCAACCTACTGAGCCACCAGGGTGTCCCTACCATCTTAATTATTTTTAAGTGTACAGCTCAGTGGTATTAAGTAAATTCATAATTTTGTGCTACCTAAACCACCATCCATCTCCAAAAGTCTTTTAAACTTACGAAACTGAAACTATACACCCATGAAACAATAATTCCCCGTTCCCCCTCCCTCCAGCCCCTATCATTCCACTTTCTGTCTCTGTGACTTTCACTACTCTAAATACCTTATAGAAGTGGAATCATACATATTTGTCTTTGACTGGCTTATTTCACACAGCATATGTCCTGAAGGCTCATCCATGTGATAGCATATGTCAGAATTTCCTACCTTTAAATATATTTTTAAAATATTTATTGAGTTTTGAGGGAGAGAGAGAGAGCACAAGCGAGGAAGGGGCAGAGAGAGAGGAAAACAGAGGCTTTGAAGAGGGCTCTGCACTTACAAAAGAGAGCCTGAAGTGGGGCTCGAACTCACAAACCATGAGATCATGACCTAAGCCGAAGTCGGATGCTAAACTGACTGAGCCACACAGGTGCTCCTCCTTTCTTTTAAGGCAGAATTGATAAATATTTTGGTCCATACAAAAGTTTTTGAATAGAGGGTAATGTGAAATATCTCAACATTCTATCCAATCTTCTGAAAATGTGCTTTATGAAAATGGTAGCAATGTTAAATGAAAACCTCACTGCAAAATAAACTCAGTGTAGAAATATCCACTTGCTATAATATTAAGGATGGGGTAAAAAGCACATGTGAATATTAACCTATGTGACAGAAGTGGACTACAGAAGATTTAAGGATAAGATAGAATAGTTAAGTCACAATCGGCATTTTCTACTCATAACGGTCTGAATGGTAAGTGAAAAATGTTCTATATTGTGTCACCCAACATGGTAAAGGTTTTGCCTGGCAGTGGGGACCCACTTTTACCTAGTGGATATCCACACTCAGATCTCTTATTCTAAAGAGTTCTCAGGCTTCCAGAACTCAGTAAATGACATTCCATTCATCCAAGGTGATCTTAAAATCCTAAAATAAGACAGATAGGACTCCTGATTTAAAATAGGAGATTAACTATGTGTGTTTATCTCTGCTTACATCTGAGACCTTATTAAAAATGATTGTAGAGGGATTTTTAAAAAGATATAAATCCACTGCAGAAAGAGAATGAAAGAGGTGGCCCAACAGAAAAGAAAGTTAAATGAGTTTTGGAAGTTAGAATGGGGTGAGTCATTTAGCAAATAAAAGAAGCCACAGTCTAAAAAGTTAATTTAGAGAATGATATGGATAAAGGGCTTGGGATTTAGGCACAGGTACCGGATAAAATCAGTGACTAGCAAAGTTGGCCTTCCTCCTGCCCCCAAGTCTTGATGCAGAGAGAACCAGCAACAACACATCTCTCCTCCAGGCAGATTAGAAGTCTGTTCTCAGGGTAAACTAAATGGCCCTAAGGACTAGACTTCTGCACACTAGCCTTCTCCATCTGGTAACTCTAAAGTGAAGTCCATTAGTTGGCAAGCCCTGCTCCCACTCCCAAATAAAGTCCCCCCTGTTTAGAATCGCACATTGAAGGGGCACCTGGGTAGCTCAGTCGGTTAAGCAGCCGACTTTAGTTCAGGTCATGATCTCACGGTTTGTGGATTGGAGCCTCACATTGGGCTGTCTGCTGTCAGCAGAGAGCCTGCTTCAGATCCTCTGTCTCCCTCTCTCTTTCTCTGCCCCTCCTCATGTGCTCTCTCTCTCAAAAATAAATAAACATAAAAAAAATGAAAAAAAAGAATCTCACATTTCAATCCTTGACAGGCAAGAATTTTTTAGGAAATCCCTAAAGGAAGAGGAAAACATAGACAAAAAAGTATGAACATTAAGGAAATAGACACAACATAGGGAACAGAAAAAAAATTTCTTAAAAGAAAGAAAAAAACGCTAGTTCATATCTGTAGGAGGATTTGAGAAGATATTATTATACAAGGGAGCATTTGGAAAATAAGAAAGAGTTCTTAGAATTTAAAAATATAATTTCTGAAGTTAAAAAAGTGTGGTAGAGAGTTGGGATATAACCATCAAGAAAATCACCCAGAAATTATAGTGAGAAGTAGTAGAAAATATGAGAGAGCAGAGAGGATACATAGGCTATGTCTTTCCAGAAGAGGTTGGCAATTAATGACCCATAAACCAAATATAGCCCATAGCCTGTTTTTGTATGTCCCTTAACCTAAGAATGCTTTTTAAATCTGTAAAGGGTTGTACATAGAAAAAAAAAAAAGGAATATGTGACAGAGGTCATATATGGCTCCCAAAGCCTAAAATGTTTACCATCTGACCCTTTACAAAAAACATTTTCTGACCACTGATTTAGAAGGCCAACTAATCCAACTAATAAGAATGCTAGGAAAAGAAGAGAGAAAGTGGAAAGAGGAAGTCATCAAAGAAATTATACAAGGACAATTGTCCAAACTTAAGGACATGACTCTCAGGTTGAAAAGGTACAGAGTATCCAGAACAATAAACAAAGACTAGGTTTTTACCAAAGAACATCACTGTGAAACTTCAGAACATCTAGGATAAAGAGAAGATCCCGAAAATTTCCAGAGGGGATAGAAAAATAGGTCACTTACAGAGGAATGAGAGACTGCTCAGATATATTGGCATTAGGAAAAAAAAAAAAGTAAGGCCTTACAAATCCTGATTTTTAAACTTGAATTCTACACCTAGCCAGATATTAGGAATAATTAATACAAATACATTTCAGACATGAACAGACTTAGAAAATTTACCTTCTCAGTGCCTTTGTTAGGGAGCAGTAGTTGTAGATATGCTGTCCTAAAATGAGAGAGTAAACCAAGAAAGGAGATGGTGGGATCCAGGAAACAAAGACTCCAATGCAGGAAAATGGTAAAGGGAACTCTCAGGATGTTGGCCAAGTCAGGACTAGAGATTAACTGGTCTATATTAGAGCGAGAAGGAGAAAGAGAACTCCAGGAAAAAAGTAAAAGGGTGTGGTGGGTAGCTTCTAAAATGATTTTTAATGATTTCAGACATCTGGTAGTCATGCCCTGTATAACTCTCTCCTCTTGAGGATGGGCTGGGCCTAGTGATGTGCTTCTAATAAACAGAATATGGTAAAAGTGAGAGGATGTTACTCTCACGATGAGGGTATAAATAGATTCTGACTTCCATCTTATTCTTTATCTCTTGCTCTGATAAAAGCCAGGTGCCATGTTGTAAGCTACCCAGTGGAGAATGTCTGGTAAGAAACATTGAGGAATAATTCTTGCCAAAGCCCATGAGGAACTTGCTAACAACCTCTTGAACGAATTTGGAAACAGATCATCTCCTAGTTGAATCATGAGATAGTCATCAGTCCTGGCTGACACCTTAGCTGTGGCCTTGTGAGTAATCCTGAGCCAGAGGACCCATCTAATTCAAGTCTGATTCTTTTCCCACAGAAATTTGAGATAGTAAATTGCTTGTGTTAAGCCACAACGTTTTGGGGCAATTTATTACACAGTCATAGGTACTAATACTAGGGAGTTGAATGTGAACCTAATATGGAGCATTTGAGGGAAAATGTCAAGGACAAGTAGGTAACAAACTTTGCATTTAAATAAAGAGCAAAGAGAAATTTCCAGAAAAATCCCAAAGCTGCACTGGAACTTGAATCATAATTCAATTTAAATGCAATCATAATTTACCACTTGGCTTAACAGTGAACAGTATAAACATAAGCACACTGCTGTAAATATTGAACACATAATTAAAAACAGGAGTGATACAAGGTGGAATAAGGGAACTAAATTCTTACTTATGGTAACATGAAGTATCTGGTTAATTTCTAACATTGCAAGTACAAAGTAGCTGTTGAATACATTATTTATAAATATGGAAGTAACTATCAGAAGAAACAGCTAAAAAACTGAAGACATTGGGACAATCCTCAAAATGTTTAGGGGAAATAATTGACAACCTTGAATTTTCTACTTGACTAATTATCATCGAAAAAGCAAGGTGATAACAAGATATTTCCAGACATATAAAGAGTAAGAGTTTGTCTTAGACCCTTGCTGAAAGAACCAATAAAGAACATTGTTTCAAGAAGGTAAATTAAATCAGAAGAGAGGAGGATGTGGGAAGCAAGAGTGAGCAAAATAAAGTGAAACATGCTGGTAAACTAAAGAAATACTAATTATATAAACAAAAAACCAAACAAAAGCAACCAACCAACCAACCAACCAACCAACCAAGAAAACCCCATTTGGCTTTTAAAAAAGATAGCCAAACTAAAATACTAAAAAGTCCTAACAGGGAAGATGGGTGGAAGAAGGTAGGAAGGCAGTTAATGTATCTTAACTGTTTTGGTCAGGAAGAGGATGAAGATAATAATTAACTGCTATTGTTTACCAGTATCTGTTCTTTTTTCCCCAAATTTTTATTTAAATTCTAGTTAGTTAACATATAGTGCAATATTGGTTTCAGGAGAATTCGGTGATTCATCACTTACATATGACACCTAGTGCTCATTATATCAATTGTCCTCCTTAATGCCCATCCCCCACCCCAGCCCTTTATCAACCCTCAGTTTGTTCTCTATCTTTAAGAGTCTTTTACGATTTGTTTCCCTCACTTTTTCCCCCTCCCAATGTTCATCTGTTTTGTTTCTTAAATTCCACATAGTGAAATCATATGGTATTTGTCTTTCTGTGACTTCTTTTGCTTAGCATAATACACTCCAGCTCCATTCATGTCATTGCAAACGGCAAGATTTCATTCTTTTTGATGGCTGAATAATATCCCATTGTATATACACACTGTATTATATATATACATTGTATGTATATATGTTTACATGTATACATACATATAACACACACACACACACACACACACACACACACACACACACACACACCACATCTTCCAGTATCTGTTTTTTCTTTTCTTCTTCTGCATACAACCAAAGCACCTAAGCTCCCTTACATACAGGTGGGACTACGTGATTGAGTCTGGGCCAATGGCCTAGGGGTGGGTGTGGAAGTGATATATATACCTCTTGCAATCCTGGCCCCCCAAATACCCCACATTGTCCTCCATACTCTTTCTTTCCTTCTTGGTCAGCTGAGTGCAGAGTATACAATGCTAAGGATTCCCAGGAAATCCCAGGGGACATAGAGCCACCAGGTGGAAGACTCAGTATCCCAGAATCGGTCAGTACCTGTAGGAGAGTTGCACTATTACAAAAATCTGCATGAACTTTCCATTAGGCAGAAACAATTTTATTGTGTTAAGCTGCTAGGATATTGTTACCATAGCTTGGCCAATCCTGTTTTGACTAATACAGAAGCTGGTACCTTGAAGTGAGCTGCTGCCTTGATTAAAACAACAACAACAACAACAACAACAAACTAAAAGTATGTGGCATTGGCTTAGTGGTCAGGCAGTGGGTGGCAAGGTTGCTGTTTTCAGTGACTAGAAAGATGAAACCCATGGTATACAGTGGTAAAACATGATAAAACTGTAATTTGTGGCAGCTTAGTAGTCATAAACTCTCCTAAGCTGGAAGCTCTAGAGGAAGAATCTAGAAAATAGACTATTTGTAATGTGTTTTGATTTTTATTGGCTGCCTTTGCTAAGCTATTATTACAAGAAGGAGATGAACTCAGGAGAGAATCAGCAGGTCTGTAAAGCAAAAGTAAATGGGATCAAAAGAGTCCAGACATTTGCAAAGTCAAAGTCAACAGGTTGAAAAAGCTCACTTCTTACAGATCCCAAACGGTAGAGGATGTGGGACAAAGACCTGGTGAAGCCTCCCTGCAACACAGCTTGTGGCAAAGACCAGATTGAAGGTCTCATCTTCCCGTTGATGGTTCCAGATGGCCTCAAGCCAGTTGCTATTAAATTGAGAGAGACTGGCATGAGGACAAAGAAGCAGGAAAATGAGGCAGGGTTGAAAATAATCTCTAGGAAATAATGTTGGTTGTAATTATTGGCTCATGCAAGTGACTGGGAAGCAAATAGGCCAGAAGCCTACATTAGTTTTTGAAAGAACTTTACTGTTAAAGAAACCATGAGTCCAGATTAAAGAAGCCTTTAACTACTTGAGATCTTTAGTCTCCTCAGCATAAGCAGAGAACAGTGATCTACAGACCAAGGGATTTCTTCCCATAGGTCAGGACTGGGTCCTTGTCAGCATAGGAGACCTTCATAATGTCAGCCCCATAGGATTCTAGCATTTGTTAAAAATGAGTGACTGTAGTATATCCCATTTTTGTTCCTTTTCTGATTGGGAGTATTTAATTACAGTTCCTGCCCTGCTTCACTATAGTATGTAGGGTGAGGTGGGAAGGTGGGGAGAGAAGATAACTTCTTCTTTTAGTTCAATGGTTGCCAGGCCAAAAAGAATTACATCTGACCTGATAGAGAAATTTGTGCATTATTGAGAGATCCTGGACTTTGAGCCAGAATGTAGTTACTGTATGGGACTTTGGGTTATCCCCTTTGGGTGGCTATGTTCTCCATGTGGGAAGAAAAAAGAAAATGATACTTGGTGACCAGAAGGATAGACTATGAAAGAGACTGCTAGTGCTCATCAATATCCAGTTTTCTTCTTCTTGGATACATAGCTATACTGATTACATTGTAATCCCTGCATCTAGGTGAAACCATTTGATTGCATTCTGGGCAATAGAGCATAGGTAGAAGCAGCAGTATGACAGTAAGTGTTTAACAATGGGTGTCCATAAAACAACATATGCATAGGTACTTGAGTTTATTATAAATTTACTGATATAAAGGAGGTGTAGCACATTATTTATCATTAATAACAATCACATTAAAAATATGCAATACTCTATTGTAATTTCCATATAGGCAATTGATTCTCTCAGAATGCTTTTGTTGATTTTTACTGAACTCTTGTAGCCAACCTATGGTTACAATTGATGAATGAATACAGTTCTAACATAAATATTGGTTGATATATTCTTTTACATTATTGAGTAACTGAAATAATGAAGACATATGTCAGAATTTACTTGTTCATCAGTAATGCGGGCAACTTCTTTGCTGAATCAGTTGACAGTTATCAAATACTAGAAGAATATTTCCTCCATATTTTGTGCTATTCACAATGTAATGACTACAGATACAACATGCTTTTAATGAATCTAGATATTTAATACTTTCTCTATAGCTTCTAAAAGTCCCTAGACAATCAACAAAGATAGTAACCAAACCCTGATTTATAGTGTTTGCCAATTTCCATGATGTAAATACTCTACCATTGTCTATTTCAAACACCCAACATGATCGTATTGAAGATGGAGTCCGGAAGACATGAACCATCCTATAGTATTCTATAGCATTTCCCACTTATAGATACAATAGTAAAATGTAGAAAAATAGGAAGTTTGAATAATTATTACCTTTGATTTTCTTTTATTTAAAAATTTTTTAAAATATTTTTTTTAACGTTTATTTATTTTTGAAACAGAGAGAGAGACAGAGCATGAACAGGGGAGGGTCAGAGAGAGAGGTAGACACAGAATCTGAAACAGGCTCCAGGCTCTGAGCTGTCAGCACAGAGCCTGATGCGGGGCTTGAACTCACGGACCGTGAGATCATGACCTGAGCCGAAGTCGGACACTTAACCGACTGAGCCACCCAGGTGCCCCTATTTAAAAAATTTTTTGTTGATATAATTTAACTTTTAATAATGTCTGTGTTTAATAGCCAGCTTGCAAAATGCCTGAAAATGTAATAGGTAGCTCTTGAGAGCTGCAATGAGCTGGTTCTAGCATATCCAGGGATGAGGTATGCCACTTACACACCTGACTTCTAAAATGTGCAGCATAGGCCTTCATATACCCTCTCTTCACTCACTGGCCAGCTCACTGCAGGGGGCCCAGTGAAAGACTCCAACAATGCCTTAGGGGACAGCAGAACCTGGGTCTCTGAGTCACTAGGGATACGATCAGAAGTGCCATCCCACTAAAAATATCTACCTTAAAAATTGTGTGAGCAAAATATGAACGTTCGTTGCATCAAGTCTC
>NW_026057589.1:11107606-11146772 GCF_023721935.1 Panthera uncia | reverse complement strand
TGCATAGGGGCACTTGTACCCCAATGTTTATAGCAGCACTCTCAACAGTAGCCAAATTATGGAAAGAGCCGAAATGTCCATCAACTGATGAATGGATAAAGAAATTGTGGTTTATATACACAATGGAGTACTATGTGGCAATGAGAAAGAATGAAATATGGCCCTTTGTAGCAACATGGATGGAACTGGAGAGTGTTATGCTAAGTGAAATAAGCCATACAGAGAAAGAAAGATACCATATGGTTTCACTCTTATGTGGATCCTGAGAAACTTAACAGAAATCCATGGGGGAAGGGAAGGGGGAAAAAAAAGAGGTTAGAGTGGAAGAGAGCCAAAGCATAAGAGACTCTTAAAACCTGAGAACAAACTGAGGGTTGATGGGGGGTGGGAGGGAGGCGAGAGTGGGTGATGGGTTTGAGGAGGGCACCTTTTGGGATGAGCACTGGGTGTTGTATGGAAACCCATTTGACAATAAACTTCATACATTGAAAAAAAAAATAAAATTATAGTTTAAAAAGTTAAAAAAAAATAAATACTCTTCCTAATGGTATATTACAATCAATTTGTGATTTCAGGTGTATCTGAGGTCTAAATTTTTAAATTATAATTTTTAAAAAGATAATACACTTACATGATTCAAAAGTCAACATTGGGCCCAGAAGAATCGAAAATCTTGAAATAATTAACATGCTTAGTCTGCAGATCTTGATTTTAAGTATTAAAAGAAACCGTTTCCTTGGAGAATGGCTTATTTTAAGACTGAGGGAAGAAATATATAAGATGAGCCTGGAATGTCTTGTTATATCAGCAAGCAAGGAAGTGATTTAAAAAAAAATGCTACAGGGGCGCCTGGGTGGCGCAGTCGGTTAAGCGTCCGACTTCAGCCAGGTCACGATCTCGCGGTCAGTGAGTTCGAGCCCCGCATCAGGCTCCGGGCTGATGGCTCGGAGCCTGGAGCCTGTTTCCGATTCTGTGTCTCCCTCTCTCTCTGCCCCTCCCCCGTTCATGCTCTGTCTCTCTCTGTCCCAAAAATAAATAAAAAAAAAAAACGTTGAAAAAAAAAATGCTACAGACACTGAAAGAGACGCAAAAGCCAGCCTGAAGAGGTTCTAATAATGAGAAATCCAAGTCCATATTAATTGATATAAATTTATTCTTATGTTGGAGATAAGTTTTTCCTTAGAATAGAACACCAACTAATAAATGTAGAAGGAATAACAGAGTTAGAATGTCACTATTTGGCAAATAGCACAGCAATAAGAGATTCAGGCAAAAATCATCAGTATGTGTAAGTGAAAGTTGATGAGGAAAGGAGATCTCTCTGGTCTCAAAACATCTCCCCACAAATTCTCATTAATTACATGGGAGAAAATAGTAACTTTACAGTGGAGAAATCTACCAACTACCACCTAAACCAAATAATCAAAGATAACATTAACAGTAATGAGATGAAAAGACATCAAATGCCTCCCAAGAAAAGGCACTGAGAAAGGTACCTCACTTTTGTAATATCTTTGCCAAAAATTCATAACCTGAATCTAATCATGAGAAAACACCAGACAAACCCAATTGAGGGCTATCCTTTAAAATATCCTGCCTATACTCATTAAAAAATGTCAAACACATGACAGAGAAACAATTCCAAACTAAATGAGACTAAGAGGACAAAAATTGCACTTTATGATCCTGAATTGAATCCTGATTCAGAAAAAAATATTATTTTATCTGCTATAAAGGCTATTACAAGGAAAAATAGGCATAATAAGAATCAGGTTTGTAGATTAAATAATAATTATATTTATTATGCATTGTTAGTTTCCCCTGTGTCTTTGTATCAAGATATTCTAAGAAATACAAACTGAGGTATTTTGGGGGTAGAGACATTATATCTGCATACTCTCACTTGGTTCAAAAAACTTACATATACATAAATAGATGCACATAATTCATATAGAGAAAGGGAATGATGCAAAGCAGAAGCAGTAAAATGTTAACAATTTGGTTATATGGATGAACAGAATATAGAAACTCTTTGTAATATTTTTACAGCTCTACTCTGAGATTAAAATTATTTCTAAATGGAAATTTATCAACAAATTATACTACAAAGCCCGACAATAAATTCAGATTCAGTAGGCAGAGAATAAAATAGGGCAGCTGGAATATAAGGTAATGTTTATAAAAATGTACTCTAGTTGTTCTTTCAATTTCCTTTAGATATAAGGAATTGTAATTTTTAGTGTAACAATTTTTTTTTAAATATTTCCTATATGTTAAAGATACACACTGAAATATATATGCATATTTACAAATTAAATATGTCTGACACTGACTTTAAAATAACCTAGTGAAGGGATAGGAATATGGGGTTATAAGTGAAATAAGATGGGCCATCTATAAATATTGGAGTTGGGTGATAAGTATGAAGGTTCATTATTCTACTTTCTCTTGTCTATAATGTCTGTAATGAAAAATTTTAAATAGTCAATCCTATATAAAAATATTAACAGAGAAATATCATTCTCACTGTTCATATTTCCACATTTCTTGTCAAGTCATCCCTTATAGGAAACCATCTGATTATTAGTTGATTATCTTTCTAGTTTCTTCTCAAAAATATAAGGAAATACAAATATGAATGTATAAATTGTTTCTCCACTCTTCCTACAAAAAGGAACATGTAATACACATTCGTCTATACTTTGTCCCTCCCTTTCCCCCCACTGCCATCTTAATAGGTCATGGAGATATCTCCATACTGGCATATAGAACTTTATTTTCATGTGTGTGTGCTGCATTGTTTATTCAACTAATCTCTTATTATTGGACCATTGAGTCATTTCCAGTTTGGTATTCCTCCAACAATGCTACAAAAAATAACCTTGTATATTTTGCCAGTTTGTACCTCTGCAGGTTTACCTGTAGGACAGATTATCAGAAGGGGAATTGCTGGATCAAAGGTTATGCTGGGAACATTTTACCAGATTCTTCTTCCTCTCATGATTGATACATGAGAATACTTGTTTCCCCACAGCCTTGCCAAATGAAAGAGTTATCAAACTTTTGTTTTTTTGTCCATCTGATAGGCGAGAAATTGTGTGTCAGTATAGTTTTCACTTGTATTTTTGTTATTAGAAACATAAACTGCTATTTTTGCTATTTCCCACATCAGATGATGAGTAATTATTAATGACTTACACATTTACAAGTTTTTCCAAGCTGTCAACTTATACACCTTTGACTCAGTTTTCTACTTTATACATCTAGGAACTTATTTCTTCAAAACCTCCCTATTCCTCCAGTATCCTTAATATTCTCACCATTCTCTCCTAAGTTCAAATATTTATCCTTATTTTTTGGCAAGATACTCCATATAAACAATATGATATAAAGGGTAGAATATGAAAAGTAACTCTCCTTCATACGCTGAACTTAAACATCATTCACCCCCAGAATGAACCACCAGTCCTAGTTTCTTAGGTATTCTTTCAATCACATTCTGTACATATGGAAGCATATATTTATATATTCAATTTTATAGAACATTCAAGTATCAATATACTGTTTAGATAAGGTAATGTTAGCTACTGTAATAATTAAACCCTGAAATCTCAGTGATTTAGCAAAACCAAAGGTTGATTTGCATACACATGACAGTCCTACATTCACTGGGCAGGCAGCCTTCCATGTGTGCTTCAAGAGCCCAAGTTCTGCCATAGCCCAGGGCTTCAGTCTTTACTTCAGCAGCAAATGAGGAAAAATAAGAGAGAAGACCTGTTTTTCAACTACCTTGCCCGTAAGTCAGCAGGTCACTCTGCACATATTCCCCTGGAAATAACAGTCCCATGGTCCTTTTAGATGCAAGGGAGGCTGGGAAATATAGTCCCTGGCTTGGCACCTACCCAAATTTACAAAGGGTAGCACAGATTTTTGGAGAGTAGCTGTCTTTTAAACACATTCTTCACACTATTTTATTCCATGGTATGTGTGTGCTTCATTTATCTCAGAAATGTTTCCAATAGTTGATACAGGGCTGATCCATCTAAAAACCTTTTAAACAGCTGCACTGCACAGGCACTTGTGCCTGAACTAGGCAGTCCCATCTTTCATTTAAGCAGCATGACTACAACAAATACAGGTATTTCTGCCCCAACAGTTCTGAAATACCTGTGTTTCTGCAAAATCAGGCTGCTGAGAAAAATATTGTTGGAAAATTATCTTGAAGAAAGAGAGCTTGCAGACTTGGAGACTAAGCAAACTCCCCGTCCATGTCCTTTTAGCCTTGGTTATCTCTCGCAGCCTATAGTAGCAGATTTCATCCCATCTTGCAGCCTACAGAGTGGATATTATCCCTCTTTCTTGCCTTCCTGCCCCTTCCTCCCCACACACAACTCCTCTCCTTGCTTGTAACAGGGGGCTTAGTACAGCCTAAGGACTTTCTCCTAAGCCACTCTGCCCTTGTGTGCAGCTGGCTGGAGGGGCAGGGGGATTAAAAACAAAAACAAGTACAAGCTGTCAACCAAAGACTGACTGGATTCAGTGCGAATCTACCCTGTATCTGAGTAGGATAACTCAAGCATCTATATTCCCCTGTTAGACAGAATTTATACACAGGACTCCTAACTTGATATTGCATCCTTTATTGACTAGTGACCTGTTCTTTTCTTTCAGCACCATCTAGCAGTGTTTCTTGGGATCACCTCCAAAATAAAGTACCTAGATCCTTATCTGAGAGTCTTTTCTGGGGAACCTAAACTAAGACATTCTTCTTCCCAGTTTCCAGCCTGTAGGCCCCTCAACAATCAGAGCTGGTTAGAGGAAATGTTCAAGCTGAAGTCATTATCAATAGACTAGGAAGCACAGCACAAAAAAAGCACTTGGAGCCACTGTTACTTGGTGCAAAGCATTAACATGCTAGGGAAAATCACACTGGAATCACCATGACTTCTCTGTTATAATGATAAATATACTTCCTTAGTTATAAACTATACACAGACTTTAATCAGAGTGTCTTTAAACAGTCTTCTCCTGGTGGACACTTATCTTATTTACACTCTTGGTATTTACAGGCAATGCTGCTAGGATGCTTCTTAGAACCTTTCATGTGTGGGTATGTCTGTCTTTGGGATAAATTCCTGAAAGTAGAATTCCTGGGTCAGCAAGCACATGTACAGTTTGGAGAATTACTAACAAGTTGCTTTCTTGATGTTTTACCCACTTTGACTTCCATTTATGAGAATGCCTTTCCTCCTCACCACCTGTCAATGCTATCAATACTTTTACCATTGTCTATCTAATAAGTGAGATATGGTATCTCAGTGTAGTTTTATTTCAAAATTCTCTTCTAAGAAAAACTGAGCATCAGTTCAGGATTTTAGGAGTCACTGTATTTCCTTTCTCAGCATTTATTTATATTCTTCAGATGGTTGGTATTTCTCTTATTGATTATAAGAGCTTCTTCCATATTAACATTATTTTTTATCTGTAATATAAAATTATAAATACATTTCCCCAGTTTATAGTTGGTCTTTTTACTCTGCTTATGGTGTTCTTAATCATGAAATTTTGTCTTTTATTTTTTTTAAGTTTATTTATTTATTTTTGAGAGAGAGAGAGTGAGTGTGGGCATGAGTGGGGGAGTGGGGGAGAGGGGGAGAGGGGGAGAGGGGGAGAGAGAGAGAAAGAGAATCCAAAGCAGGCTCCACAATGTCAGCACAGAGACTGATGCAGGGCTCAAATCCACAAGCCATGAGATCATGACCTGAACCAAAGTCAGATGCTTAACTGACTGAGCCACCCAGGCACCCCTCTTTTATTTTTTGTTTAATTAAATTAATTAATCTTTTCATTATGACTTTGAGGTTTGTGTCCTTTTTACCTCTGTAATTAAAAAAAAATCCCAGGTTTTTTCTAGTACTTTGATGTTTTCATTTTTCAAGATTAAATCTTGGCACCATTTGAAAATTTTGTTGTAAGGTGTGAGGTGTGAGGTAAGAATCCAACATTTTGTATGTATACAAATGGCTACCCTGTTGTCACATCGTTTATTATTGAATAATCCAGTTTTCTCACACTAATTCAAAATACCACCTTTTTATTTTATGTTAAATTTCCTATGTATTTGTGTCCACTTCTGTACTTTCTATTTAATCAATTGCTCTACTGTTTCATGTGTTCTTACCACACTATTTAAATCAACTTACCTTTATACTATGTTTAACATTTGAGGGGGACAGTCTCTCCTCATCCTGCTACTTTTAAAGAATTTTCTGGATTATCACTTGTTTGATTTTTCAAGTAAACAACAGAGTAAACTTGGATAATTCTAAAAATTACCTAAAAAATATCTATATGCGTCTCTTACTATCTTCTTTAGCCTACTCTCTTTTTCTGTTCATAAGATTTCTACTTCCCTCTTCTTAACACTAAAACTTTAATCTCTTAAAAGCTTGAATCACTCTCATTAAACAAAAAGTAATCAAGAATCTCTTTATTTTCTCAGATTTCCCTTGCCTTTATGAAGTTCCAGACACTGTTAACCATTTACCCCTTCTTGAAATTCTCTTCTTTCTTTGCTTCATTTAGATACTCAGCATCCTTCTCTCACTCCTTTTCCCTAGCTCCCTCTTATCAGAGAAAGTCATTGAAAAACAATCTGTGTCCCTGGTGTACTATTTTCCCTTAAAGATATATAAAGACATATGCATATATAGTCAATTTTTATCTCTCTCTAAGGTCAATTACCACTAAAATTCTATCTTTAGTTCTGAGCACCTAAAAAGTATCTGCCATATGGTAGGTATGAAATAAATACTTAGTGAGCAAAAGAGTACCAATGCTAAATTTCTGATTCTGGTTCAAAATTTCATTTGACACGCCCCTTAGTCACCAACACACCAACACATTAAATGCCTGTATATGTAGTAGAAATAGTTGTCCTGAATTTTACATTGATCAAACCATACCAGGAATACCATGACTTATTCAGGGCCCATTTTCAGGAGAGGCAGTGACCAACAAGAGTGAATCCAAAGAAGGGAATAAGAAAGATGAATGGTACAAGACCTAGATTTTAAGAAGAAATGTTGAAGTTAGGATGCTTAGTCATCAGAAGATATAATGAAAGATTGGGGCACCTGGGTGGCTCAGTTCATGATCTCATTGTTCATGGGTTTAAGCCCCATTTCGGGCTCTGGGCTTACAGCTCGGAGAATGGAGTCTGCTTTGAATTCTGTGTCTCCATCTCTCTCTGCCCCTCCCCCGTGTGTGTGTGTGTGTGTGTGTGTGTGTGTGTGTGAGCGCGCGCGCTCTCTCTCTCTCTCTCAAAAATAAACAAACATTAAAAAAAAAGATATGATGAAAGAAAAGACACAAAGGTCCTAAAATATGTGAAGACCTTTCTGGGCTGGGGCAAAGGAATGGGAGGGAGGGCTTAGAAGAGGGAAGAGGATATGGCACTGTTTGGTTACTTCACAGAACCCAAGCAGACCTGATTGTAAAGTTACAGAGAAACAAATTTCAACAAGAATTTTTAAC
Source organism: Panthera uncia (assembly GCF_023721935.1). Lineage (NCBI taxonomy): Eukaryota > Metazoa > Chordata > Mammalia > Carnivora > Felidae > Panthera > Panthera uncia. The sequence continues at coordinate 11,139,236 of NW_026057589.1, read as the reverse complement.
AATTAGAATTGCACTAACAAAAAAATAATAGGAAGATTCTAACAAGTAGTGGGTTCCTTCCCACTAACCTCTCTCAATGTCAATGTTCTCTTCTATAAAATATGGATAATTACTATACTCCTACCTTAAACAGTTATATGTGAGTGTTAAAGTTTTGTTTTTTGTTTTGTTTTGTTTTGTTTGAGAGAGAGAGAGAGGGAGGGAAGGTCAGAGACAGGGAGACACAGAATCCGAAGCAGGCTCCAGGCTCCGAGCTGTCAGCACAGAGCCCAATGCGGGCTCGAACCCACGAACTGCGAGATCATGACCTGAGTTGAAGTCGGATGCTCAACCAACTGAGCCACCCAGGTGCCCCTGTTATAAGTTAGTGTTAAAAAGGATAAAGTATATTACCACTCCATATGGTGCCTGCTACATAAAAGGCATTCAAATAATACTAGTTCTTTTAAAACTAGACCATCATCTTTGAAAATGAGTTAGTTTAATCTTTGAGACAGAAACAAATTATTCCCAGGTCTAAATTTTTCCTTTTTGGTCTAAAATTGAAATTAACATATTTTACTCGAAAGTGCCCATCTTGGGGCACCTGGGTGACTCAGTTGGTTGAGCGTCTGGCTCTTGATTACAGCTCAGCTCATGATCCCAGAGTCGCGGAATCAAATCCCAGTTGGACTCCATGCTGAGCATGGAGCCTGCTTAAGATTCTCTCTCCCTCTGCCCCTCTCCCCAACTCTCATGCTCTAAAAAAAATTAAAAAAAAAATAAAGTGGCATCTTATTTCTTGTTCTTATAGGCTCCACACTTCAGATCTTTCTAGTTTCTTGGTTCCTCATTCTCTAAACCCAGTCATTCATCAAGTCTCCCCCACTCCAACCAATGATTGTTCTTCTTTTGTATTCTTTCAAACCTTCCTTTGTGTTCTTGTGTCATTATTATAATTCAGGCTGCTGACTGTCCGAAATTGGCCTGTAGCAACATCTCAATAATTCTTCTGGACTGTGATCCACCCTAACCATTTTGTCATATAGAACTTAACATCCTTTCCCTTCTCAAAATCTGATGACTTCCAGTGTTGACAGAAAGCACAAAACACTTTACACAAGGAAAAAATCTTCTATAATATAATCCTTCTTTAATTCCTTAATACTATTTTCATTACTCTCCCATTAATCCTTTTCTTCATTTAAATGCCTCATGCTTTGGTATATATACGCAATGAATCTGATACTACTAAATAATCCCCTTCCTTTCTGTGTTCCTATACTTCAAGGTCTGGCTCAAGTAGCATCTTCTCCACAGGCTTTGTCTGTTACAGAAGGAAGACATCCCAACCCACTGTGAGGATATGTGATACTGTCAAAATCATTCCCTTGAAATTTTCTTCCTTGTTTGGTAGCAATGTACATGTCCTATCCATAATTCTGCATTTTAAGTTCCTATAGCAGTGTTGTTAAATAGAACTTTCTATGATGACACAAATATTATCTGTGCTGTCCAATACAATAGACACTAGTCACTTGTGGCTACTGAGCATCTAAAATGTGGCTAGTGGCTATATTATAAAGCATGTTCCTGGGAGGCAATAAATTAGTTTTCTGACCTTAGAGTACTAAATTGAGAAATAACTATGTTTCAGGTATCATTTAAACACTCTGTACATATTATTTCATTTATACTTTTCTATTTTTATCATTCTCATTTTTCAGATAAGTAAATTGAGTCCCAGAAAGGTTATATAACTTGCATAAAGTCCTAATTTTTTGGGATTAACAACAGGAGGCTTATCCAAGGAATACTAAAGTTAGAATATTAGAAAATATGGGAAGGAGCTTAGTAAACCATAAAACAGTATTCTTAAGATAGTGATCATTTAACTTTCTTTCGGCCTTTCTTACAATGTTTAGCATATCATTTCTGAATCAACTGAAAATTTTACATGGTTTACATGTAATCTGCCCTCATACATGTGTTTCTAAAACCTGGAATGCAAGTTTAATGTGTGAAAATTATGTCATAAAAATAAAATGTGGTAATATACACACAATGGAATATTATTCAATAATAAAAAGGAATGGAGTACTGATACATGGTACAACATGGATGAACCACAAAAACATGATGTTTTGTGAAAGAAGCCAGTCACAAAAGACTACATATTATATGATTCCTTTTATATGAAATGTCCAGAATAGATAAATCCATAGAGACAAAAAGTAGATTAGGGCTAAGATGGCTGGCAGAGTTAGGGGTAAATGGGGAGTGGATTTTTTTCTGGGGTGATGTAAATGTCCTAAGATTGATTATGGTGATAATTCCATAACTGTGATTATAATCAAAACCATGGAACTGTACACCTTAAATGGGTGAATTGAATGGTGTGAGAATGTTATTTCAATAATTCTGTTTAAAAAAGTGGAATCATGGTTTTATGTTATTAAAAGGGGTCTATTCCCAAGAGCTATATACAGGTTATAAAATATCTAGAATATAGCTTTACCTTTATGCATATTCTTTGACAAATATTTCTGTCAAATATAGAAATACTTCTAATATATTTAAGAGTAAAATGAAATAAAATTGTGATTTTCAAATTGTTTTTTCAGGAATGGACAAAAGAATTTTTTTTTTTTTTTTTAGAAACTCAATACAACAAAAATAATCTGGTCTGGTTGAAGCCGAGTGGAGATTCAGACCTCTACCACTCAGATTCCTGCACTTTCTTCAGTATTGGCATCTAAGGAACGTACAGGGTTTGGGGAAGAAGAATTTACAAGTTCCTGCAAAAAGCAGCACAAATAATTGAATACATACAACAAAGTAAAAACTCTGCGAGTTGAAGTGTTTGCTACCCGACAGGCTATTAGCCTGTAATAATAACTCAGAAGTATTTTATTTAGTAACATACAAACATACGATATCTATTTAGCAAATATGAGTTTTGGATCGGAGATTAAGGGCATGTTGTTTAAAAGTGTGCATGATTCTAAAGTCAAGATTTACCTCTAATTTATGTGTTTTTTTTTCTTACCTATTTGGATTAGGGACTTTCGAATTTTGTTTGTAACAAAAACAAAAAAATGTAAATATCCCCAAACTAAAAAGCAGGTGCCCTAGTTCTGTGATAGTAGAAAGTGATTGCTGCATTCCTGGAGCAATACTACTTACTTAAGAAAAAAAGTGCAGTGTTGGACTCTCACGTACTTATGTAATTTATGTTGCTTCTACTTGGATGGCTTATTAACACCTAAAATCTATTATATTATTTAATTGTATATGACATATTACATTACACTTTAATTATACCAAAATCAGATATGATCATTTATTTTTCTCAAAAAATACTTTTTTATATATTTAAGGGTGAAGAACAAAATTGTGGTTTTCAAAATTGTTTTTTCAGGAGTGTACAAAAGAAATCTTTTTTGGTAATGAAATAAAGCATAAATAATCTTTTCAATGTCCCCATTTCTACTTAATTCTAAATCACCAGATTGATATCTTTAAGTACGAATTAGTAGATTCCCTTTACATTCATAGTTCATGAACAAGGTGTGATCCTTTCCCCTTTAGAAATGTCTTTTGGATCTTCTCCTTCCTTTCTTTATCCAAAGCTACCAACTTCTCTAGAATCAAGTCGGCTTCTCTCGTCTTTTCTATTTAGTGCTATTAGAATAGTTCTCAAGTGCTATTTCTATCATGTTATTTTCCTATTCAAAGACTTACAATTGTTCTCTAAAACTCAAATTCCTCTCACTCTCTGTGACAGTTAATTTTACATGTCAACTTGACTGGACCATGTGGTACCCAGATTATTTGGTCAAACATTCTGGGTGTTTCTATGAGATGTTTTTAGATGAGATTAACATTTAAATCAGTACACAGAGTACAGCAAACTGCACTCCAAAATGGGTGACCCTCATCTAATCAGTTGAAGGTCTGGATGGAATAGAAGGCTGATTCTCCCCCAAAGGAAAACAGAATTCTCCTGCCTGATGGCCTTCAATCTGTAGTAATACTGGGCCTTTCTGCTTGAAAGCCTTTGAATTGGAACAACAGCCCTGTAGATTTTAGACTTGCCAACCTCTATCATCACAATAAACATAGACTGATTTATACCTATCGATCAGTCTATCGATCTATCTATTGATCTACCTAACAAATCTCCATCCTACTGATTCTGTTTCTCTAGAGAACTCTAATACACTCTCTATTACAACTTTAGTCTCATTTCACCAGCTTATTTCTTATTAGAACTCAACAGATTCTCTAATCCACAGAATAAAATCTGTCATTTTCTACATAATTTGTACAATTCCATCTAAATGCTTGTATTAAATAACTTACATATATCTGCACTGCCTATATTTGCTTTTCAAATATTTCTTTCCAGCTAGGCTGTTAAGCACTTTGAGAACAGGAGCCCCTATTTTCTTTACTTTTTTCTACAGAAATAATAAGGACTAATGTTGTGAAATATAGTGTGGTGTGTGCGTGAGCACACGTGTGCATGTGTGTGTGCGTGTGTAATATACCTTAAAACAAGTATACATGTATGTAAAATTTACCTCTTAAAGTCTGGCACAAAATCTAATTTTAATTTGTCTTGCTTGGAAGAATCACGCTTTGGGTTAAAATCAATTGTCATTTACAAGTATTCTTCCGCATTCATTTCAGTCAGCTATGACACAGAATAAAGTTACAGACAAACTTTAGCCTAGATAATTTAAGAGTACAATTGACAGAATGTTTTAATGTTGGGATGAAATGCATACTTTATATTTTTCAAACTCAGTTATATTGCTTTGCTAAAAGTAAATAGTACCTCCAGGACACCATCTGGTAAAAATCTCTCTGTGGATTAACCCAGAAAAGGAAGTGAATGAATTTTTATATATTGCATAGTTGTGGTTGCAAAACTGCAGTAAAAATATGTTTTCAATGCACTGGTGTAAGTGAGACTTCAGCTACCTCATCTGATTTGATCCAAAAGGCTTGGAATATTTAAGGCCATATCTCATCAACAGGGAAAAGGAGGGGTATTTTCTTTCTAGCATTCCTAGGACTTGGAAGAAAAAATAATCCAGGAAACTCAAGTCCATGAGCTGGAAAATATAAATTTGGTCTTTTAGAAATCATTCATTAAAAAATTACAGGATATGTCCGGAAAGTCTGAGACCATCTACGACAATTAGATGAGACCCAGCAATGCTATTGTGTGCATCCCTGCCAATGCAGAATGGTCAAATTAGTTTTTACCTTTTTTTTTTCTTTTTCTAAAAATAACGTGTTGTCCAAGCCTTGATCTAGTCCAATGACTAGAGCAATGGAACTTCCCCTCACTCCTCTAGGGAATCCATTCCAGAGACTAATAGATTTCACTGTCAGGAAACAATTCCCAGATTCAGTCTTAAGTTTCTGTTACTTAATTTCATCCCATTACTTGACTATACACTCCTTATTCTACCCTTAAAAATGACTTGGATTCCATGATGTTTACATTATTCAAATATTTTTCAAATGTTATCATAACTGGACTTAGAGATGGACAAATATATTTTTTGTTATTTTAATCTTTCCTTCAAATTTAATTTGGAGTCCAAATCCCATTATGCATTTATTTTCTAGTTTGAGTACTACTCAATTTACATATTGAGGCATTTATGACTTAAACTGGTATTCGTGTTGTGATCTCAGCAGTACAATTTAAGTAACTTTTATCTTCCAGCCATATGACATGAAGCTTTTGCATATACAGACTAAAATCTCATTGACTGATTTTACGCTCATATTCCATTACAAGATCATATATAATTTGCGACCCACTATCATCTCAAAGTCTCTGGGTATTACTGCTTTCCAAGTACTATATATCCTGCCAATTGAATGGCTGTGTTTCTGATTATTTTTTCCCAGATGTATCAGCTACATTTTTCCAGGTTGAATCACATTTCATTTCCTGCCCATATTTCTAACCACTTTAGGTCCCTTTTATCTGTCCTCACTGGTTTTGTCAACACTATTCAATTTAGTATCATCTGTGAATTTAATTAACGTGATGTGTATCCTCTCTTATAAATCATTAATGAAGTTCTTCTACAATGATTTGTTCATTTTTTAAAACTCTAATGCAGCTTAATGTTTATAGTCTTGCTATAGTCTTAAGAATATACCACTTTTTTGCCACTTGGTATTTATTTCATTATTTTAGGAGTGGTTGATGGTGGACTAACAGAATCATGCTCAGGGTCAATGCTTTTTTTTTTTTTAATATTAATGCTAAATACCTTTATGACAATTTATCTCAAGATTGACAATGCTTTTGCAACCACTTTTCTCCCTTCCACCATTTCTACATTTCCTAAATGTGGTCGAACATCATGGAAGCCTCAGTATGATGTTCTCATGTCCGTAACATAAAATTATCAAATATTTCTTATTCCAAATTCTGTTGTGCAATGAGTTTAAATTTTAGATGCTGATTTACCAGACAATAGCCTGTTATATTAAATTATAAATTAACTTAGAATGCTTCTATTTTAAATATTTTGGAATTGGTAAGCTGAACCAGTTCATGGTTCAGATAAGCTGGGCAACACTATTTTGTTCCTCCTTTACATTTATAACTATGATTTCTTTTTAATTTATTGGTTATTTAAAATTATTTTGTTGTATTGAAACCTATTTTTTAATTATATCTTTATGTGGAAACACATTAGACTTCTAAAGGTGTGTTCTGAAAACATAATATTAGAAATAACATACACAACCCTCTACCCAGATTTAAAAAAAGTCACTACCAGTAACGTTAATAGCTCCTTAAATACAGCTTTTTTTTTCTCTCCCTTAGGGATAAGAGCTTCTATGAATTTTATGGAAAGAGATGATCTTTTCTGTTTATATAATCATATATACATCCATATAGGTAAGAGGTATTGTTTTTCAAAATACTTTTTTCTAAGTATTTCACTTTTCCACAGAGATACCTTATGATACGTCCTCAATAATCTTGGAAGAAAGCATACAATTTTTATTTCAATTTTCCATAGTGTTAGCTTTACATACAACTTTCTTTTCTTCTTTTTATAAACCATCTCCCTTAACTTAATTATTTTTGGAGAGTATTTTTTTTCTTTTGTGCTGCCTCTTTTTCATTTATGAGTATATACACATTCTTATATTACTTATTATGGCCTAATTGTGGCATATAGGTCTGATTTCACATACTTGAACCAATAAGAGGATCCCTCAACCTACTTTTTAGCCAAGCCTTACATTTCAATATATTAATTAAGGGATTAGAAAATTCATGTGGCTACCTAAACATAAGAACTATATTTATTCTCTAACAAATTTAAACTTCTACTTTTTTAGTTATCAAGATTTTCCTTACATATTTGATTCCATCTTAATATCTATTTCTCATCTCTAGATCCACACAACTTCAACAGACTTCTTTCTTTTAAACCAAAGTTTAACTCAATTATCCTTAACTGTAGAGGCATTACACAGTAAAAAGCTGATGATCTAGGGTTTTTTCATATTTGCCAACTGTTATTGCTTTAAAAAAAATTACATGTGCTCCATTATTTAAAGAATGATTTATATTGTAAACATTTGGTTTACCATAGAAAAAAATTGGAAACCAATACAAGTGCAATCCTACAATGGAACACTAGGAACCTAATTAAAATTGGAACTCCTGTCAGTGAGTCTCTTTGCCCAGTAATATCTGGGTTATAAGAATCAACCAACTTGGGAGGCCCACACAGTTAAGTAACAAATACAAGGTTACAAAAGCCAAGCCATTCCATTTTGGTCTTGCAGAGGGACTGTCCCATAAAAGGAATAATTCTGTGGTACCATTCACATCCCAGATCTCCCTATGGGATCAAGCTAAGGCTAGACTTCTTTTGAGATCACATCTTTGCCTATCTTCTTCCTCTGCCCTTTCCTGCTTTCCTTTCTTTTGAAGAGTACTCTCTTAATAAGTCACTGCACACAAATCTTTCTTAAGCTCTGCTTTCTTGAGGTGCTTCTCTTCTCACCTCAGAGAAGTGGTGACAGAAGTGGTCCCCGAAAGTACATCTGAGGGTGAGATTCTGGGGTTGATTCACTCACAACCGGCTGTCAAAAAGGACAAAATTAGTAGTCAGTGATTTTTGGCATGCTATATCAGTATAACGGCTTTCATGTGGGTGGACTGAGATGGAATACATGTAGGAAATAATTCACTAGCTGATTTGTACAATATCTCCATACACTGTACAATAGCAGATGAGATTTCAGGGATGGAGTCATCAAGACACAGAAGGTAACTGAAGTTAAGGATGTCAGGAAACTATGTGATTATGTTATCAGATAAGACATCTCCAATGAGTACATCGATGGCATCTAGAACAACAAAATAATACAAAAATAGGGAAAAAGACCCTCAACCTGGTATAAGCCCTTATTTATTTATTTATTTATTTTTAACGTTTATTTATTTTTGAGACAGAGAGAGACAGAGCATGAATGGGGGAGGGTCAGAGAGAGGGAGACACAGAATCTGAAACAGGCTCCAGGCTCTGAGCTGTCAGCACAGAGCCCGACGCGGGGCTTGAACTCACGGACCGAGAGATCACGACCTGAGCCAAAGTCGGCCGCTTAACCAACTGAGCCACCCAGGCGCCCCTAAGCCCTTAGTTAAAATAGAAAAGTAATTTGGAGATTGGTAGTTGACCACAAGAAAGCAAGATAGTCAGATTGTTGAAAGACAGTTGTAGTCATGGGATCATTTTTTACAGAAGATAGAGGAGTGGTGGATTATAAGCAGAAAAAAGGAAACTGAACAATACTGAGCAACCAACATCCCAGAAATGTGAATGTACAACAAGGAAGACAAAGTAGTTTCCACTCAAGAGGGATCCAGGGGTAATCAAATTCTTAAGGTAGCTCCCAATGTGAAACCAGTGCAAGAATAACTTTATAAAAAGGCTGAAGAACTAAGGTAATTTTTTCTCATACGACAAGTTCCACAGGGCACAATGGAAAGGTTGTGGAGGAGGAAAAGCATTCAAAGATCATGAGACCAAGCACAGAGCATTACTTGGATGAAAGTTTAAGATAAAAAAAAGGACTACAACAGGGGCTAGTATTTGGATTCATAATCAAGGAAGATAGAGATGTGGAACACGGTGGAATTAAGCAATGTTAGGGATACTAAAAATGCCTGGTATTGTATAAAATAGCCTGGATACAATATCTTATTACAACCTTTTGTGGTAGATAAGAAAAGCAAGACTGAGAAGCTAAATAATTTTCTCAGGGATGTACAACTATTAACAGAAGGAGTAATGATTTGTACTCAGTTCTGCTGGAATTCTGACTCTATACTTTTATCATTAGGCCCAATGGACGCTCATGCTTCCAGATGCAAATTTAGTAGGAATTATAAACAATTCCTCAGTTAGGTGAAAAGCCCTGACGAGCAGATAACAATCTTTGCATGGATTATGTTGGATCCCACTAAAGGAATCCAAGTCCCAATATACTAGAAAAAAGTAGTTCATTACCCAGACTTTTTCAGTCTTGATAGAAATCATAACAGTACCTAAAGAGTAGAAGAGCTTTCTTAATGGAGCTGGCTGTGACATAAACTGGTGGCTTGGAACATTAATTCCAGAGAGAAGTCAAGAGTCATAGTTCTCATCAAGAAAGACCCTCATTTACCTTGTCGCATCAAACTAATTCTGAAGCTACAAGAAATATGTGCTTTGACTTTTTAGTTAATTGAAAAAGTCAAAAATTAAAATTTCACTTTGTGTGTTATCATGACTACTTTGTATTCTCTGTTTTGCTGTCTCATTTGTACATCCATTAGAAGTTGCCATGGGCTTAGGAGATACAAACAAAATTAATCAGTTTTCCTGCATCTAGCATCTTTGTTGGGGGAAAATTTTTGAGATTATTAGTAGAAATATGTGGTCTGTGATCACCTGTTTTTATTTAATTCCTCTGTTATACATTAAGTCATTATATTTTATTGAACATAGATTGTGTACATACACACACACAACTTAAAAATGTAACTAGTCACAGTACCATTTAGAACAAATAATTTCTACCTTCATTAAGAACAAAATAAGAGCTCATATATGTACTCAGGCTTCTCTTTATCTGGTCAATGGCAAAAGGGCAAACCCAAGCATACTGTTTCACCATATTAATTTTTAAAGTCCAATTAAAGGTAACACCTACAACCTTTCTTCTGTTGTGTTTGCCAAATATTTTTAATCATTAAACAAAGTGCTGATTGCAAGAGAAGAGGAAAGCTCTTGCTGCTACACTCTGCCAGTGATAAAATCTTTGTCCCTAGGGACATGGCAAACATTTAGTCACATGAAATGATGTATATTACATGAAAGTTCATTTTATTACAAGGGCTTCTTAATCCAAATATAACCTCATATTATTATTAGTTCTGACTTCATTGCCTCCTACAAAAGAATAGGCATCAGATTTTGAAATAAGAATATTAAACAAAAAATCTGAAATAGTCTAAACCTGAAGAAAACTGCTTTAATGAAAACTGTTACATATTCTTAACTACTCACCAATTTGTATATCTTCATAATTTAATTCTAGAAATAAGAGCTTTGTATTTTTGGGCAGACTCTCAGTTTCAGGTCGGGAAAGATATGGATTCTATACCCACATGTATTTCATATTACTCACCTTAACTATAACTACCTAAATCAGTTGGGACTCTTCTGGTTAGAAATAACCAAAACTATCTCAAATTGGCTTAGCAAAATGAGGAATTTACTAAAATAATACTGGGGTGTCTTTATGGAGTGTGAGAAAGAATTATATAAAATGAAGGACAAGGCACAGTTAGAATCTATATACATTCTTTCTCAGATCCCATCTATCTCCACAGGCCAGCTTAATCCCCTATATCACTGCAGTCTGACTTTTCCCACATAAAGAAAAATATGGCTGTCTAGAGCTAGGGAGTAAACATTTCACAGCTTTAATCTTCGTCTTTCAGGCCCAAATCCAAAATTCTTAGCAAAGATTTTCACTGGCCCAACTAATGAGCTATTTATCTGTTCCTGGGCATATTAAGTATGCCTAGGTAGGTGGGAACCTGTGTCCAACTTAACAAATAGCTGGCTATTCCTGAAGTGCACATCTAGGACCAAGAGATATGTTAAACATTAGAATGGAAAGACAAAGTTCTAGAAAAGATACACTGGACACACTATCCCATAGGTGTTCTCTACTCTAAAAAGTTAAATCTCTTCCATAAGTTTATATATTAAAATTTGTTAATGTCACTATGCATTTTTTTCTGCTGGCCATATGAAAGACAGAACTTATCCAATTTTGTTTGGCATTTCTATCCACCTACACTTCTGTCACAATGTTGTAACTTCTAGATGTATTTATTTATATCCTGCCTTGTTCCAGAAAGAATTTAAGACAGTTTAAAAAAAAACACTACGTAATACTAGAAAATAAATTGAAAGTGAAACAAAAGATGGAAAAACAAGGTGGAAACAGAATGAAATCATAAATAATGAATTTATAATGTAGGGATACACATTTACTATTGGTAGGTTACAAAGTTTGCTAATAACTGTTTTTGTCACTGCCTAAGTTTTCCAGTAACTTTGCCAGTTATATAATTAATAATGTACAATAGGTAGTAAACCAGTTGCTTAAGAAGTATACAATGCACACTAAAAATGTATACATATGCTTCATACATGACCAGAAAAAACTTCTGCTAAAAATCCTTACTTAGCCTGAGATATTCTTGATATTACACTTCATTTATTAGGGATAAAGAGCAATACTAGCAAGGGGGCAAAGTGGGAGAGTTCCTACTTTAGAAGTGTTCTGTGATATAAATTTGAGCAAAGGCTTGTGTAAATAGATGATGTGAACTCTGAGACTATTTGAGAGAACATTCATTCAGGCAGAGGAAACAGTAAGCATAAAGCCCAGAAAATGGAACATACTTGGTATTCAAGGAAAAGCAAGGAGGCCAGTGTGCCTGGAGCAGAATCAGTGACGGGTAAAATGGAGGGCATTGAGAGGTGGGACCAGACTATGAAGGGCATTATATGCCATGGGAGAGACGGGAAGCTGTTCTAAGTGCAAAGGCAAACCATTAGACGGTTTTGAGCAGAGAAGTGATATGATCGGACTCATTTTAAAAGGATGATTCTAGCTATTGTGTTGAGAACAGATTTTCAGGAGGTAAGAATGAAAGCAAGGAGATAGGTAAGAGGCTTATTAGAGAGGTGTAGATATGAGAACAAAGTATCTTGGCCTAAGCGGGAGCACAACAGGTAAAGAAAAGTAGTCACATTTGGGATATATTTTGGAGGTGGACCTGACAAGTTTTGTTGATGGACTCCATGTAGAATGAGAGAAGACTGGCAGTTGGAGAACAGTCTCCTAAAGTTGATGGAGATAAGCTTGGTTACTATACACTTCTACTAAGGTTATTTATCTTGACATCAAGAGATAAAAGATGTTAAACTGTAAATTAGGGAAATAAATATTGTCTAACTTGAAAACCCCTCAATTCCTTTTATGGTCTCAACTGCTCATGTCCAACAATAGAACTATTAATCACTACAGAGAATGTTACAAACAAAAGATAGCCTTAGTCTTACAGAGTGCCTTGTCATGCCCTCGTGTTACCTCTTCCTAAAAAGACCTGTAGTGCAATGACATAACTGAGCCCACCCTACCAAATCTTCAAAGCAGATGAAACTAGAGTCCTTCTAAGCAGATCACCTACATTGAATTTGACACACTGGCATTCCTTAAAAACTGGGACAAAAGAGGAACAAAGGTGTGAAGTTAACTAGTCTGGAAAGGGTTAATAAATTCTCATTTTCCAAACTGGTTAATGATTAAAGGCATTTTGTAATTTGGAAATGAAGCACTTGGCTTCAAGGGGAGCTAGGAATAAAGAGGGGTAAGGAAAGCAAGGAAATCAGGTAGTTTATCTAGAACCATCAACAGTGTTATCTAAAATCTGTAGTTTAAGATGTTTTTCTAATACAGCATTTGATATTCCAGACAAAGAAAAGCTCTGAGAATTTGTTGTCAGAAGACCTGCCTTGCAAGAAATGTTCAAAGAAGTTTTTCAGGCTGAAGGAAATACCAAATCTACACAAAGAATGAAGAGCACTGGAGATGAAAAATGTGTGGGTAAACACAAAATGTATTTTTCTTCCATATCTCAATTTCTTTAAACATTGTACAGTTGGTTTATAATATAAATAAAATTTAAATTATGAAACCAAAAACACAAAGAATTGTGGGGGAAGTAAAATTATATGTGATGTAGCATAGTATCATTTGATGGCAGACTGTGATAATCTAAAGATGAACATTGTAAACTCCAGAGTAAACACTAAACATGCAATACAAAAGACAACTAATAAGCCAGTTTTTATATATTAAAAATTATCAATTAATTCAAAAGGAGGCAAGAAAGAAAGCAAAAAGAACAAAGAAAAGACAATTAGAACACAAATAACAAGATGGTAGGCTTAACCCAAAGCATATTAAAGGTTACATGTAAGTGACAAAACATTCTCACTAAAAGTCAGAAATTGTGACACAATAAAAAACAAGAACAAATATTTATAAGGGGCACATATTAAATATAAAAGTGCAGACAGGTTAAAAGTAAAAGAATAAAAAAATACCATGCAAACATTGAGCATAAAAAAGCTAAATTGGCTATATTCAGATAAGACAAAATCAACTTCAGGACAAGGAATATTATCAAAGATAAGGAAAGACATCTCTTCATGATAAAAGGTCAATTCATCAAGATGACACAACAATAGTAAATATGTATCCACCTCACAGCAAAGCTTCAAAATACATTTCAAAATACTGACAGGAATAAGATAGACAATTCCATAATCATAATTAGAAATTTTAATATCCCCTTCTCAGTAAGTTATGAAAATTAGACAAAAAAGGTAGAGAATAGAAGAACTAGAACACACAATCCTAAAATTTGTATGAAACCACAAAAGACCCCAAAGAACCAAAGCAATCTTGAAAAAGAAAAACAAAACTGGAGGTACTACAATTCCTGACTTCAAGTTATATCACAAAGGTGTAGCAATGAAAACAGTATGGTACTGGTACAAAAATAGATATATAGATCAATGGAACAGAACACAAAACCTAGAGATAAACTAAAAATTTTATGGTCAATTAATCCAGAACAAAGTAGGCAAGAATGTCCAATGGAAAAAGACAGTCCCTTCAAAAAATGGGGTTGGGAAAACTAGACAGCTATATACAAAACAGAATGCAACTGGATGATTTTCTTTCGCCACATGCAAAAGTCACCTCCAAATGGATTAAAGACCTAAATGAGAGACCTGAAACCAAAAAAATCCTAGAAAACAGCACAGACAGTAACTTCTCTGACATTGTCTGTAGCAACTTTGTTCCAGATATGTCTCCTGAGGCAAGGGAAACAAAAGGAAAAATAAACTATTGGGACTACATCAAATAAAAAACTTATTCTGCACAATGAAGGAAACAATCAACAAAACTATAACTCAATCTATAGAATGGGAGAAGATATTTGCAAATGATGTATCTGATACAGTGTTAGCATCCAAAACAAAGAATTTATAAAACTCAACACTCAACAAACAACCTAATTAAAAATGGACAGAAAACATGAACAGACATTTCTTCAAAGATGACATACAGATGGTCAACAGACACATGAAAACATTCTCAACATCACTCATCATCAGGGACATACAAATCAAAACTACAATGAGATATCACCTCACACCGGTCATAATGGCTAAAATCAAAACCATAAGAAATAACAAGTGTTGGTGAAGATGTGGAGAAAAAGGAACACTGTTGGTGGGAGTGCAAAGTGGCTCAGTCACTATGGAAAACAGTATGGGGGTTTCCTCAAAAAGTTAAAAATAGAACTGCCCTATGATCCAGTAATTGCACTACTGGGTATTTTCTACAAAAATATAAGAACACTAGTTCCAAGGGATACATGTACCCCTATGTTACAACAGCATTATTTACAATAGCCAAATTATGGGAGCAGCCTAACTGTCCACGAAAGATTAATGGATAAAGAAGGTGTGATATATGTACACACACAATGGATGAGTCAACCATAAAAAATGAAATCTTGCCATTTACAACAACATGGATAGAGCTAGAAAGTAAAATGTTAAGTGAAATAAGTTAGAGAAAGACGAATACCATATGATTTCATTCATGTGGAATTTAAGGAACAAAACAAATGAACATAGGAGAAAGAGAGGGAGCGGGACAGGGAGAGGGCCAGAGGGAGAGAGAGGGAGAGGGAAAGAGAGGGAGAGGGAAGGAGAGAGAATGAGAGGGAGGGAGGGAGGGAGGGAGGGAGGGAGAGGGAGGGAGAGAGGGAGAGAGGAACCAAGAAATAGACTGTTAACTATAGAAAACTGATGTTACAAGAGTTGGGTGGGGGGATAGGTGAAATAGGTGATGGGTATTAAGGAGGGCACTAGTTATAAATAGCATTGGGTGACATATGGAATTGTTGAATCACTTTATCTTACACCTGAAAGTAATATAGCACTGTATGTTAACTACACTGGAATTAAAAATTTTAAGAAAAGTAGAGAAAAGAAAACTTCAACAACCATTTTGACCAAATTAACTGTTATAGAAGAGAAAATCTTTAAGCTGCAGAATATACATTTTTTTCAAGTTCAAAAGGTACATTCACCAGTTCATATGCTGTATCTCAGTGAATACTTACAAATTACAGTAAAATTTAAATAGACTGAAATTGTACAATATTTTTCATTTGAATTGTATACTTTTTACCAAAACAGAATTAAATTAGAAATCACTTACAAAAAGGTATCTAGAAAATCTCCAAGTGTTTGCCATTAAAACAACATACTTCTAAATAACGCATAGGTCAAATAAGAAACCCCAGGAAAATCACAAAATGTTTTGAAATGAAGAATAACAAGAACACAATATTTGAAAGATTTAGAATGCAGCTAAAGTAGTGTTTGAAGGGAAATTTATAGCTCTAAAAGCTTTCATTAGAAAAAGAAAAGGTTTAAAATCAATTATCTAAGCTTCTAGAGTAAAAACAACAAATAAATAAGAAAAACTCAGGGTGCCCAGCTGGCTCAGTCAGTATAGCATGTGACTCTTTATCTGAGGGTTGTGAGTTCAAGGCCCACGTTGGCTGTAGAGCTTACATGACAAAAATAAATAAAACAGAATATTTTTTTTAAAAAGTAAAAAACAAAAAACACCCAAAACCCCACAAATTTAAACCAAGAAAAGCAGAGAGTAGGAAATAATGGCTATATGAGTGGAAATCACTCAATTAGAAAAACAGAGCACTAATAGAGAAAAACAGTAAGATATACATACATTTTAACGTAGCAATTACTAGACATACATACACAAAATCACCATCATATAATGATCTCTATCAAAACAGAATTAATTAAAAAAAACTACAAATAACTTAAATGTTAGAAATGAAGGATCTGGTTACATAAAGTCTACATAATAGCATGATGTGTTTTCTTTAAAATGTGGCAGCTTTACAGGTACTAACATGGCATGAACTGAAATGTCTTGTTAAGTTATAAAAGCAAAGTGTACAACAATATATAAAGGATACTATCATAAGTGCAGGTGTGTGCTTTTTAAAGAATGTATGTGTGTGTGTTATGTATTTAAAAAAAATTTTTTTTAACGTTTATTTATTTTTGAGACAGAGAGCGACAGAGCATGAACGGGGGAGGGTCAGAGAGAGAGGGAGACACAGAATCTGAAGCAGGCTTCAGGCTCTGAGCTGTCAGGACAGAGCCCGACGCGGGGCTTGAACTCAAGAACCGCGAGATCATGACCTGAGCCGAAGTCGGACGCTTAACCAACTGAGCCACCCAGGCTCCCCTAAAAAAAGTTTTTTAACGTTTATTTATTTTGAGAGAGAGAGTGAGAAGGGAGACAGAATCCTAAGCAGGAATGTATGTGTGTGTTATGTATTTTTATATATTTACATATACATATAACATCTGTGGAAAAACACACCAGAAACTGGTGCTAGTGGTTGCTTCTGGAGAAGAGGCCTGTGTGGTTTACATATAAAGGTAGTATTACATTTCCATGAATACTATTTTTCCCTTTCAAACTTAATACTGTCTAAACATTCCCTATTTAAAAAATATTTTAACCACAAAAAATAAAGGTAATAAATAGGTATAAGAAAACAAAAAGGACTGGAGTCAGAGGTCCTTGGTAGGTTATATAGACAGCTTGGCTTTCTATATATGCAGTCTCCTTTGAGACAGCAAGCCCTTGTTTATCTAGATAGGACAACGAAGAAACAAAGAGTTTCTGTGGTCTTTTTCTCTTTACCCTTACAGTTGTGTCTAAAGCAAACATGGCAGGAAGCCTTTGCTATATACCTAAAGGGATTAAAAAGGTACAGATGGACAAGCTCACAGGAATCCCCATTTACTACTAAAGTAGCCCAAACTCAGGCATCGTTTTTTGAGCGTGCAGATTCCATCTAAGCAACCATGTATCCTTTGCTCTCTATCTCTGATGAAGACAAAAAGAAATGTTGCAGTAATTGCTTCATGACCACATACATACATACACAGGGTAGTCACAAAGCTAGCAGTCAGAAATTGCTACTGTAGTGTTTCCCTATGTCCAGAACCCAGGTAAAGACAGTTTTCAGGAAGGGAAATAAAAATATTTACTATTCATTGGATAAAATATTTGAATTCTCAGATTTTAAAATTAAAGTTACCCTCTATGTTTAGAACTATGGGGACAGTGTGACTTTATGTACAGCTCTTTAAACAGCCAGTTTCTATTCTATCTTCTAGAATAAGTTTCCCTCTCTGATTTTATTACTTTCTTCTAAAACAAGGTAATTTTGGGTGTGTGTGTGTGGTTTAAATTTCTATTTTAATAAATTTTATCAGTCTTGGTTCAGCATATTTTATAAAAGACTATAAACACTGAGTTACTATTTAAATAGATCTTTGTATAAAGCACCTAACTTGTCTTATTAAAATGACCCACAAAACAAATAATCCTGGTTTGATTTATTTGTTCTAACAGTGCCATTAATATAGAAAAAGTGATGTGATTGAAGTCAGTATTTGGAATTTATCTTATGAATTCTAAGGTATTTCATGAAGTGCTCCATTTAAATGTCCATTGATTTCCTTTACCCATGGGTAAAACTATTATACTCTTTTCGGGCAAAGCAGTAATTAGTTCTTTTAGACATGTACATAAGCGTTACAGTAGTAGAGAGCAAAAGTAGATATGCATCCATGCATCACTCCTTGAAACATGCAAATGGGTTGATATTTAGCTCAAAGAAGGAAAAACATCACTTGAATTAGTTTAAATTTGGGAAAGGATAAATCCACAACCAGAGAAAGCTAAACCAGACTTCTAATTCAATGAAGAAAATCCTTCAGTTTACTTCTAGACAATAGCAACTAACCAAGCAAAAAAGTGACTTTTGCCTTTCTTCTTTATCTTCAGTGTCAAAGCTAAAGAGAAAATTTTTGTGTAAATCCAGCCTTATCTTGGTTTAAGGAATTTGTAATACACTATATGTAATTTAGGTTGTCAATTGCTTATCATTTATTCATTTTGCTCAAGTGTATGAGAAGTGGGGCTATGGGTGAATGAGGCAAAATGCCCAATTCATATACCCAATGCCATGGTAGCAAAATTCCCAATGTCAATGGTAGGAAATTCCATTTAACCTAGTTAAAATAATTAACTCAATTATTTCTCATATGACATGAAAATGTCAGTGAGGAAATGTACATGATTAAGATCAAATCTCCTTCATTTGAAAAGTTTATACCTTTCTCTCTCTAGAACTCTCTCAGAGAGAAAAATAGTATGGGTTCCAAAGATAGAATGTTTTAGTAAGAACCGAGGAGAAAAAGAAGAACTGTCAATACTATATGTAGAAAGACCTTCTTTAGAGACAACTTGCTACTAATACAAAAAAACAAAACAAAAAAACCCTACTGCTTTAATAAAAAGCATTGATCTATTCACATTATAAACCACATATAGCAATACTTAATATTGCTCACAAATACATAAATATGGTGGAAATATAAAAACATATATTAGAATGAAAACACTGGATTTGTAAAACAGTAAAGAAGGAGGAAAGGAAGAGAATGAGATAGGAGAGGAACACAGTGGGAAGAGTAATTGTATTCACAATGCTTAATTGGAGGAGAAAGAGCAACAGCAGGAAATCAGGTATAGTGCTAATATTTCACAAAGCTGAGATTAAGTCCATAGGTGTTCATTATATTTTTCTCCATTCTTATCTGTATATTCAAAATATTTCATAATAAATACCATTTATAATAGCAACAAAAACATATATGCTACCAATACAGCAAAAACATGCAAAAGATTTATGAAAAAATTGTAAAACTTTATTAAAAGACAGTAAGAAAGATATAAATAAATGGAGAGATAATAAAACATGTCTATGGATAGAAAGATTCTGTATTTTAAAGAGAGCAGTTCTCCCCCAAATTAATCTATAAATTAAAAAATTTTAATAGATTTTTCCTTGAATTTGACAGGTGATTATAAAATATATATGAAAAAACAAAAAGCAAAAAATGGTCAATACACTCATGAAGAAGAACAAGTTGGGGAACTGTTTTACTAAAAATCTTTTTCTAATACCAACACTTATTACAGCCAAGATAAAGACACAATGGCAGTAGCACAGGGATCAATGAGAAAAAGAACACAGAAACAGACTCATCTATTATGAAAACTTCATTTATAACACAGCTGGCACTGATGATAAATAAGGAAAGGTTATTAGACTAACCAGTCCCATGGTGGGGCAGTTGGGTTTCAATATGGAGAAAAATGAAACTGGTTCCCTATTTCTCACTATACAGTGAATCACTTCCAGGCAGATTACAGTCATAAAAGTGAGAGACAAACTACAAAAGCTTTAGAAGACAATTCGTAACAAAAATTTTATAATATTAAAGCAGGGAAGGATTTCTTCAACAAAAGACCAAAAGCACTATTAAAAATAAAAAACAAAGGGGTGCCTGGGTGGCTCAGTCGGTTGAGCATCCGACTTCGGCTCAGGTCATGAGTTCAAGCCCCACGTCAGGCTCTGTGCTGACAGCTCAGAGCCTGGAGTCTGCTTCAGATTCTGTGTCTCCCTCTCTCTCTGCCCCTCCCCTGCTCATGCTCTGTCTCTCACTATCTCAAAAATAAATAAAAAAATAAATAAATAAAATAAAATAAAATGAAATAAAAAACAAAGATTGATAACTGGATCATATTAAAATTAAGAAAATTTGTAAAACAAAGCATAGTAAAAAACTTTTAAAGATAAGCCACACAACATAAGAAAATGTTTGCAATATGTATAAATCTAATAGTAAAGGATTTACATCTAAAATATATAAATAATTCCCCAAATCAACACAAAATGACAAACACACAGAAAAGTTAGCAAAAGAGAAGAGCTCTTCAGAGAAAACACAAATGGCTGGTAGACATATGACAATATTATGAGTTAACTGCAAATTAAAACCAAAAGATACCATTTCAGACTTGTAAGACTCATTAAATAATGACAATATTAAAAAATCCTAACAAATCTAAGTTCTGCCAGAATGTGAAACAAGAGGAATTCATGCATACTGCTAGTGAAAGCAAAAGCCAGTATAGGCACTTTGGAAAATAAGTTTGGTGTTTCTAATAAAGCTGAACAAGCACTTATTATTCTCTGACTCAGTAATTCCATTCCTAGGTGAACACAGCCTAGAAAATACAGCCTAGATGAATGTGTACATCATTTACCTATATAAAAATTTTCTTAGCAGCATTGTTTGTAAAAGCATAAACCATAAAAAAGCCTCATTTTCCACCAATAATGAAATGGATAAATGTTATACAGCAGTGGAAATGAAAAGGAAACTGTAGCTACATTCATCATGAGTGAAATTTACAAACATAATTGTATACTTAAAGCAGCATGGGATACATACAAGATGCTTCTGAACATATCAAGTTCAAAATCAAGCAAAACTGAAGACTGTATCCATACATAGATAACTTCTAAAGGAAAGCAATAGACTCATTCCAACAAAATTCAGGATGGTAGGTTAACTCTGAGGAAACAAAGGTGATATAACAGGGGACTGACACAAAGGTGCTTTTAAAATACTGTTATGTCCTTTTTCTTTTCTTTCTTTTTTTTTATATTTATTTGGGGGGGGGGCGGTGAGGAGCAGAGAGAGAGAGGGAGACAGAGGATTCAAAGTGGACTCTGTGCTGAGAGAAGAGAGCCCCATGCGGGTCTCAAACCCATGAATCATGAGATCATGACCTGAGCCAAAGTCATATGTTCAACCAACTGAGCCACCCAGGTGCCCCTGGTATGTCCTATTTCCTAAATTGGGTAGTATGTATGCATGTGGATGTTTTTCTATTACTCTTATAGCCACATATCCATGTTTTATTCTCTTTTATATGAACAAAATATTTGATTATTTTAACAACTACTTAAAAAAAAAGTCTGATGTCAATAAAGGCAACTCAAAGACATTTCATTCGCCCTGGAAGATAGTGGTAGCAGAACATTTAAGAGGGGATTTAAATTTATGAATGTCCAAAGAGCCAATGGGAAGAAAGAGAACTAATAAAATAATAAAGAGATCATAAAATAGAAAAATATTAAAATGAACTGGGCATGAAAAATGGCTGTTGTAATTTTAATCCATTTATATGAGTAAATAGTTCACTAGACAAAGCTAAGGAGAGAATTAGTGAATTCCAAAATTAGGGTAAAGAAATCTCCCAAAGGGCAATAAGAGAAATAAAAAGATGGAGTATATGAATGAGAAGTCAGTAGAAATGGAAGATAAAATACAGAGTTCTAACATAATAAGAAGCACCAGGAAAAAAGTACAGAAAACTCAAGTAGCAGCATATGAACAGATAATAGCTGAGAATGTTCCAAACACAGAAAAATACTAATTGCCAGGGTATAAACTCCTACCGAGCATCATGTAGGAGTTAAAAAAAAAAATCACACTCTGACCCACATTGTAATGAAACCATAGAGCATTAAGGAAAAAAGAGAAAAACAAGAGCTACTTTCCAGAAAATACATTATCTACAAAAAAAAAGTACTATCAGATTAACAGATGTCTCATTAATAACAAATATTACTAAAATGTGGAGCACAGAATAAATGCAAACTTAAATTTCATAAGTAAGAGGGTGAGGAGAAAGTATTTTCAGACATATAGAAATGAAAATTTTACTATCCACAGCCTTTGTTGGAAGCAATATTAAAGATGTACTCTAATAAGAAGAACATCAAACCCAAGAGGAAACAGTGAACAAAGCCAAAATGAGCAAGGATATTAATGTGATATGTTAGTGATTACAGATAATTACTGATTATAAAATCATTATAAGAATCTGTGTGTTTAAAAACTTGTGTGATGTGACAGTACAGTGTACAGAGTGTAAACTCTAATACCAGACTAAGTCTGAATATGAACCAAAGTTCTCTCTGAAACTAAAGTATAACTTGATTAAAGAACATTTATGACATCAAAGAAATGTGATTTATATTGTCTTTGTTGATCAACTGTTATCTTTAAAAGATGAGCAAGAAAAGCGCAAAACAAGGGCTGAAAGGAGAACTAAGATTTTCAGGCCAGTTTAACTTTTGTTAAAAATCTTAAGCAAAAGATACTCAGAAAAATAATCTTCATATTGCTGAGGAAAATTTTTCATGGCTAGTTTAGATAACCAACCAGAAAGTAAATGTCTTGCAAAAACTATTTCTATCTCTAAAAATCTTCTGGTAGTGGGGCGCCTGGTGGCTTAGCTAGTTGAGCATCTGACTCTTCATTTGGTCTCAGGTCATGATCCCAGGGTCATGGGATCCAGCCCCATGTCGGGCTCTGAGCTGAGCATGGAGCCTGCTTAAGATTCTCTCTCTTGTCTCCCTCTGCCCCTACCCCCTGCTTGTGCTAAAAAAAAAAAAAAAAAAAAAAAGAATCTTCTTCTGATAGAAATGCTGCAAAACACAAGAGAGATGGACAAAAGAATAAAATTGTTGTTTTGGAAACAGCTGGCCCATTAGGCCAGGAAGGGAACTAAAATCATGGGTTGGTGAAGTTGACAAATTTCTTTTAATTGCATATGGTAACAGGAGCCGTAGCACATGATTTAAGTCTTGCCTGATTTCTTTGGGTCAGGGTCGAAAACTATGCAATTCAATTATATTCTTAGGTCTATAAGTATTTAAGTGCTTCCTATATGTGCAGGTCTTTAACAATTTACAGTGAAATGTTCTTATCTAAAATCACCTCCTTCCCATCATTTTACAAGCCCTCCAACCCCTTTAGATTCCTAAAGGATGGCCACCAAGCTCACTCTTGCACTGTCTAGACAAGGAGTTCAATTTCAAACACAATGGGTCTTTCTTTGGGTTCCACTCAAAGATTTCACCAAAGGCTGTCACTTGGCAAGCAATACCTTACTGCTTTCTCACTAGAATCTCTCCTTATTATGTGTCATTTCTATTTTATTGTTAATAACTATTATTTCTCAGGCTTTGGTTATTTTGCTCCATTTGCACTCTAAGTATTTTTCTTTCATTATTTTGGGAAGGTTTACTGAAGTCACAGTATTTTCATCATGCATTCATTCAACAAATAAATACTGGGAAATTACCCTATACCAGGCTCTGTCCTGGTCAGATCATACGTTTCTGCTCAAAACCTTCTTAAGGCTTATCTCATTCTGAGAAAAGCTCACGTTTTTAGTTGATCTACAAGCTCACCTTCCCTCCATCCTCCACAGTCTCTCTGACCTTCTGTCTGTTACTCTCACTCACTCCATTCCATACACTGACCTGATTCTTGCTGTTCCTCTTTACAGGAGAGTCATATTCCCACCTTAAAAACTTTGTGTTTAGTGTTCTGTCTGCCTGGACCATTCTTTCCCCAAATATCCAGATGATTCCCTCCTTCACTTCTCACTTGACTCAATTGACACCAAAGACTTCTTTGGCCTTACATTAGGTTACGTTCTCAGTCTCAATCTTTCACTCTTCTCCAACAGTATTACATATCCACACTCTGACCTCATAGTGGCCAGGATGTACTCCTCTGCCCCTAGATATTAGGCCTGACCAGATGATTTGTCTAGGTTATTGCGAAGTTAAGAGACACGGTTCAAGCAGACTTAAAATGGCTTGCACTTCCAGGCCTGGTCTCACGTACTCATACTTTTTGCCATTGAATATAACATCATCTGGTATTCCACTGATGCCAGAAAAATGCGAGACACATGAAACATACCTGAAACTCAGCCATAAAGTGCAACCAAATCTAGCCAGGATCATTTGAACAGTGGAAAACCCACAGATAAAGTCTGGTGTTGTGACTCACTAATTTTTAGGTGGTTTCTTATACACATTACTGTGAACATAGCAAATAGAAACTGAAAACTGTCAACATCCAGGTGATCCTCATCTCCTTTTCTTATTTTTCTTCATAGGACTTTAAGTACTATATATTTTACTTCTTTGTGTTTTATCTATCCTCCTACATACACACACATGTACACACACATATACAAATAAAATCTCCATGAAGGAAATAATTTTTGTACATTCTGTTTATTGTTATTATCTGAGCACAAAAAAATAGGATCTGGCACAATGCAGAATGAATAAGTAAATAAGACAAAGTCCCCGAACTCAGGACCTTACATTTTAGTGGGGAAAAAAACAGTTAACAAGTATACAAACCATAATATTTAGATAGTATGAGTGTCATGAGGAAAATAGAGGAACGGAATAGAAAATATTGGAGTATAAATAGGAAGAGCAGAATAGATGATAAAAAAGTTGCCAAGAGGAGGTGTCATGTAAGCTGAGTGCTGACTAAAGAGTTCTGCATGCATCTGAGTTCTGCATGCATCTCTAGACCATTCTAGGCAAAGGGAACTGAAAATGCAAAGACACTGAGGCAGGAGCAATATTTCCGTCCAACAAATTTCAACAGAAACAAAGTTTAGAGTGATAGGAGATAAGAAGTAGACAAACACCTGATCCCAAAGGCTTCACTGGCTCTGTATAGTCTTTGGATTTCATTCTAATTATAGCTGAAAGCCTTCGGAAAGGTTTATGCAGGGAAATAATTTATTTTTAAGGTCTTTAAAGGGGCAAGAAGGGAAGCAGGGAGATGAGTATGGTCATCAGGCCCAGGGGAGAGGTAGTGGCAGAATGGGTGAGGTATTTGGGATATTTTTTGAGGATAAAGCCAGTAGGATTTACTGAATAGATGTGATATATAAGAGAAAGAGAGGCATCTGGAGGATCATGAGAGAGGAATCAAGGATGACCCCTTGTTTCTGGTTTGAGCAATTTACCAAATAGTAGTTTTGTTAATTGAGTTGTACATTTATTGATCAACTTCTCTGTACAAAGCACTGCTACACACACAATTCAGGTATCTGTTCTGAAAAACATTTATGCCTTTACGAGTTGCTAAAAAGAATCAAAAGTTTCACTGCTATCTGGATACTACTGGACTCCATGCAGACAAAAAATAACTAAATCCATGGCAGATGTTATTAGTCTTTGAATTAAAAGAATCCTGCATTTATTTGTTTGGTTTAGTTTGATGGGGGGAGCTATGTGAAAATTAAAGATCCTTACCTCATACACCAGTTGTGTTTTTTAAAATGTGGGGGAGAGGTGCCTGGATGGCTCAGTTGGTTAAGTATTTTAGTCTTGTTTTCAGCTCAGGTTATTATCTAATGGTTCATGGGATTGAGCACCACATCAGGTTCTGCACTGACAATGTGGTACCTGCTTGGGAGTCTCTCCCTCTTCCTCTCCCTCAAAAATAAATAAATAAACATTTAAAAAATAAATTAATTAATTAAAAAAGGGAGGAGAAGACATATGTGAATCAGTTTGAGTATACATTTTTAAAATTTTTAGAAGAAGAAAAAAGAGACTAACATCAGCTGTTCCCTATTTTGTGGTAGTGGGGTAGAAAGGCATTTAAGTGGAAGAATGGAGATGTGATAGGAAAGGGAGGTTTTCACAGATTTATAGATTTACACTTTGACATTTTGAGAATGTATTGGATATTTAAAAAAAAAAAGGAAAATATAATTAAAAAAAATTCTCACCTTTCCAGATTCCCCTCACAGCTAGTAGTGATCAAATGACAGTCCTAGCAATAAGACTTATAAGTTCCTGAAGAGGGCTTCTCTTCCCTGATAAACACAAGTCTAGCAAGATGAATTTTTTCCTTAGCTATCTCTCCCTTTTTCTTATCTGGAATGTAGATATAATGCCTGCATTTTGACTAAAAACAAAACAAAAACAAATACAAAAAAACAAAGCTGCAAACTAAAGATGAAAGAATAGGAAGTTGCCAGAAAGAACCTAGGTCCTTGATGACTTCCTCAAGTAGGTGAACAGCTCAGAACTGTCTACACCTGGGCTACTTATTTTATGAGAAAATACTGGCTTAATCTATGGTAGTTTAGATAAAGTTATTTTGCTTTTTTTTTTTTTTTAGATAAAATTATAATTGATATAGTCTTGCAATGCACTTAAAGTCTGTACTATAATGCAAAGGAGGCAAACAGGTGGTCATGATGAAAGTAAATGATGTCATAAGGAACATAATGTCATTAAGGCACTTTTAAGTTAACTTCTCAGAACACTATTAACAAGTAATCATAACTTCCAAGTATCATAATTATCCATTTTGATATATGTTTGGATTTCTGGGATCCTCATATAAGTAATGTGAAAGTATTCCCCACTGATTTTTTATCGTATATAAGTCATAGGAAGAGACTGCGAAAAGCACAGAGGAGAGGATCTAAAGAGAATTCTAGTTCTTGGTCATGTTTAACCATAACCTTTAGGTATAGTTCAGGATTTAATATAAAATTATTAATACTGTAATTTTAAAGTATGCATCAATAAATAGACTTAAAAATTACAAACCCTCAAGTTCTACTATTTTAACTACAAAGGGCTATTTTAAGAAGATGGTAATATTATATTTTATGAAAAATATATTTTAAGAATTAAGCTCACAATATGAATTATTCTTATGTTCATGTTTCATTTACTGCTTTTAATTTCTTTTATAGGATGCTATATTCCTAAAGCACTTACAAGAAAAGAAAACACTTAGAGACATCCTTTCAACTATACTCTGCCTTGGAATGGAATATGTCATTCAGTGTAACATATATTTTGGCCCTTCTATATATAACACTACAGATAGAAAAAGAAACATTTTTGAGAAACAGAGCTAGTGTGAAATCAAATATTGCAGTGATAATGCAGCACATTTCCTTCTAACTAAAAATAGAAATAAATTTTATTACGAAGATATTGAGTCATCTTTCTAAATCAGACTATCACATGGACAGAATATTGCAAAAACTTCAAAACACTGAACTGATGTAGAAAAAAATTTTCAAATATTTGGATAAGAAAGAAAAGTAGGATTCCTGTGCTACTCTAAAGTATACTTACTTATAACAGGTTGATCTTAACTATTAAGACTTGTCTGCAGAATTAATTTCCATGAAACTGACCAAATAATGGCAGAAAGTTTTGAATAAGCAAAAAACTTGCTTATCCAGGAGCACAGATTATTTCTCTGCTGCAAGTAGCCATGTCAAAAGGTTACCATCTGACAATTCTGCAGAAGATTTTTATACAGTTGAAAATTAGATGTTCTACAGGTTAAGCGTCCGACCTCGGCTCAGGTCATGATCTTGCAGTTTGTGAGTTCGAGACCCACGTCGGGCTCTGTGCTGATGAGCCTGGAGCCTGCTTCAGATTCTATGTCTCCCTCTCTCTCTCTCTGTCCCTCCCCCACTCACGCTCCCTCTCCCTCTCCCTCTCTCTCTCTCTCTCTCTCAAAAATAAACATTTAAAAAACCTTAAAAAAAAAAAAGAACATTAAAAACATTAGATGTTCTAAGAAGTTAATAAAACTAGGTAGTCCAATCCAGGCAGGACTGCAATCCAGGGAATCATTTAATAAAAACTTAGTGGTATAAAAAAATATAGGCAACCCAGATTTTATCTCTTACAGGTAAAGAAAGACTAAATTCAATACAAAACACTTTAAAATCTTGATTAAAAATCCCAGAAAATAGTAAAAGTTTATTAACTACGAAATGAGTGTTCTTTGAACAGTTTGTTGGGGAAGATTTTTGTTTTGCTGTTTGTTTTTCTTCCTGAGCTTTGTGGTTACGAAGTTTTTCCTGGGCTGATTCAGTCACATACACAAACTTATCACCATTTTGGAAGAACAGTACAAATGCTCTAAGTAAGACTATTCAAGTGCCATTTTGATGAAGCCATTTTTAAGAAAATCCAGGTATGAGCTTTCATTAAGTGAAGTGAATAGCTACTGGGGGGAAAAAAAACCTGCATGCCATAATTGTCATACCTATGCTGGATGACAAATCCTGAAAACAATTTCATTAATTGTAATGCAATACATACCATATTCCTCAGAAGTTCCATATGATACATATTTGTCATACATTTCATTCTCCTAATGTGTAGTTTCTCAAATTTGGTAGTCAGAGGAATATGTAATGATGAAGAAAAAAACCAATACTGAAGAAACCTAACAACCCTGCTCCTCTGTTTCCATAAAAGTTCCAATCCATAGCCTCTGAAGCAGAACTCCATATTTACTATCAGACTCAACTTCTACACTTCAGCTTCTTAGTTTTTCATAGTTTAAAGCCAAAGAATGGCCAATATCCTTAAATCTGTAGATGTAGGAAGCCACTGGAAAAGGTAATTTAAGTCCCGATTTCAGTCACCTCTATGAGAATATACACAAGAGATGTCACAAATTCCGAGTTAGTACTGTTTCACTACCCCTTGTGCTTAAGTCATTCCTGAGTAGTAACTGAAAGAACACAGAAAGGCGCATTAACTCTTTCAAGCCACTTGGGAACTCTATGATGTACAGCTACTGAAAGGCACTAAGTATGCCCCTAAGTGCATGACTTAACTATCTCAAGTCACTCAAGCACTAGGAAGGAAACACTTCATTGTTGTTTAACATTACCTACTAAATTTTGCTGTTTTAACTGGGTCTCTGCAGTTATAGGAGTTGATACTCAAATGGAAATATATATCAAAGGAGTTACTAAGTCTCAGAAAACAATAAAACTATCAGGCAACCATGAAGCTCAACAATGTATCATCTTGATAATGAAATCTTAGATATTTGCATGTGAAATGAAACCACTGGTTTAAACTGAGTGTGACACTGACTGTTTTAAAAACTGAAGAGATCTCTACCTATATCAATAGCTATATCTGACATACAGTATAACATAGGAGAAATGAAATAAGTAAATATTTCATAAAGCATTGAATATATGCACAAATGTGATTAGAAGACACAGACTGTGAGATCAGATATCCATCTTAAAATTTCAGTGCTTTGGTGGTTAAAACAGTAAGAGAAAAACAACATTGTTTTGCTTTTAGAAACCTGTTTCTAATCAACTGAGCTACTCCTATGGGGTCAAATAAAAATGATTAGCTTATTAAAAGCATAGCTTTGCTATTTAATAAGCAAAAATGATTGAAAATTCTGCTCCAGATCCTGAT
The DNA here is from genome assembly GCF_023721935.1 of Panthera uncia. NCBI lineage: Eukaryota > Metazoa > Chordata > Mammalia > Carnivora > Felidae > Panthera > Panthera uncia. The sequence continues at coordinate 11,109,448 of NW_026057589.1, read as the reverse complement.
AATTTTAGTGTTTCTAGTTAAGCTTGCAAAATTGCATTCATTATTAGTGTCTAGATTCATTAACAATTCAATTTATAGATATTAATGCTTATAATGCATGCTTCACTTGCCAAAACTTGAAGAGAAATTGTTTCAATTAGCTTTCATGGATCATGAATCCTACCGGCTGGGTATTTTTAGACAAAAGATACAAACACATCCCCAAGCAATGCTAATGCACAGCTGGGACTCGTGTGTAAGGTCACTTGAGCTAACAGTTTAAAAGGAAAAACAGTAAATGAGTTTTACCCATATGAGCAAGACAGGAACAGTCTTCTGTTTCCAACCAAGTATTTGAAAGGCATATACACACCTTAAGGAAAATGGCAACAGAATTATTTGCTTATGCAACTTCTATAAGATAAAACCAGTAGATAGATATTGGCAATCTAAACTTAGCAAGCAGTATTCAGTATATAAGACAATGTGAGAAGTCTCAGTGAGAGATCTTAAACTGACCCTGTGTAGAAAAGAAAGGGGATTTCTTAGAAGTCTTAAGCTTAACAGAAATGCAAATTCTATCACTTGCATAAAGGTCATGCTCTAGTGGTAGAAGAATAAAAAAACAGATTGATGTCCCAGATGAATCCAGTTGACCATCCAGACTTACAGATAATTATTAATTCTGCACTTCATCTTCCACTGCATACTACCAGCTCAAAGTTGCTCTTTATTGTTAGTGCCAAGGGGTACTCTTGGGGACAAAAGATATTCTTTGGAGGATAGCCACATCTTCCAGGTACACTTTTCTCACACACATCTTCACGCAAATTGAGGACACTAGCCCATTCTTGCACTTTTCATTTACTGTAGTGTACTTTAGCATAGTAAAGCATAGCATAGCATTGTATCTCCATCCCCACTGTTCATAGGTTGGAATTTAGTGGAGTATCAAGAGAATTAGGTGATTTTTAACTTAAAACTAAGAGATCATTTGTCTTCAGTAAGATGCTGGCCAATGTCACATACTGATGAACAGACTGAATAATAATTCTTGGTTGCCTCCATTCCAACCAACTCCTTAAAGGATCCCAAGAGAGAATCTTAGAAAACTTTGAAGTTAGTAGTATGAAATCAGAATAAGTTTTGAGAAGACCATGAGATTCTGGAAAAACATTCATGACATAAAGATGCAGTTGGGAAAGAGAGAGCATGAAAAGCATATATTCTTCTAAAATGAAACTGAAGTTTGGATTAAATCTTAGATATTGGTCAGAGTAACAACAAGTAACAGGCCTACAAAAAATTATTCATTGTTGCTTTTAGCCTTAATAGTGGTAGAACATCTCTCGTGATAAGTAGGAGTCTATTATAAATCGTAACTGCCACAAAAGGTATTACTCAAAAGTATCAAGATTAAAATCTTGATTTCTGCAAAAAATGTAAATATGAACAAAAGGAAATCTGATTGCCTACATAAGGTTATAAAAACTGATGTATGAGAATGAATTAAATGATTATAGGAGCAGTGTGGAAAAAAAAGTTTAGAGAGAAAAGTGAAAAATTCAGTTTTTGATATAATAATTTGAAGGAAGGTCTAAAAGACTGAAAGAAAAAGGGCTAGGCTAAAAGCTGTATGTGCATGGGACTAAACACAAAAATTAATGATGTAACCTTTTTTTTTTTTTTTACTGAGTATGACTGCAGAAAAATATGTAAAGTGCATTTTTCACATTGCCAAATTCATGACGACCAAATGACTCTGGAAAAACTACATTTTTTAAGCCAAATAGGTTGTTTAATAAAAGAAATCACCCCAGACACACACACACACACACACACACACACACACACACACACACA
>NW_026057589.1:11104565-11107596 GCF_023721935.1 Panthera uncia | reverse complement strand
ACACACACACACACACACACACACACACACACACACACACACAAAGGAATGACAAGGGCCATGGTCACTGATGAAATCATTAGCACCAACACATTACTATTCAGGTCCATAATTCATTCTTTAGTACTAGCGTCCACAGGGGCCTGGTTTGCTTTGCTACACTGAAAACAGAGGACAGCGGGGATCCCTGTTACAAGAATCTCACTTCCCCATTCTTTCATAAGCTTCCCCCAGCTCCTAAGTCTTCTGATTATTCTTTTGTCTCTCTGTGGCTAACCTATCACTTAACGTACTTCTCCCTCCCCGCTCCTCTCATACTTCTATAATGGATGTAAAGGTCAGTGACCCCCTCAGGAATAGTAGCTTTTTTCAGTGAGGGGTGTGGTAAGGTAGTCACGGGATTCCCATTACAGTTAACAGGAGTTGAGGTTGTATTCCTTCACTGAAAATCTAACCTTAAGATGCTAAGAATTATATTTTCATATAACCTATACTACCAAAGAGCCAATATAGTTAGGCTATAACAAAGAATGTTTAGAGGATGACAACATATATCAATAACAGATGAACAGAAATCCTAAGTGGCATACATTAACATTACAGAGTAGTTTGTGAAGGTGGTTAAGTATACAGATGTTTTTGAGGAAATGGGGGGTGGTAGGGAGATACTCAATATTATTTCACCCTTAAGTGCTTTTCTTACAAGGACTTCCTAGAGGCACAAAAAGGAAATTAGTTTGATATGATATTACAAAGAATAATACAAATATTATAGCCCCATGAAGGCAGGCATAACATCTTAGACTTATATACCCATGGCTACCCTAAAATAATGTCTATCACACAGTATGCCCTCAAAATTTGTTGAATTAATAGGTAAGCTATTCTTCACAATGCGGCCCAAGTTTCTTCTTATGGAAAACAAAATAACAGTAGCTTCTTTCAAGGATTGGTTGCGAGAATTAAAAGCAAGCAAGCAGATAAGATGATAACATGAGAAAGTGAAATGTAGTAACAGATACACAGCTTTCATATAAATCTAAACTTATTCCAAAATTAAAAAAAGATATCAAAGCACTTAAATGAACATCTGATATGTAGCTGGTGTGATCAACAAGTATTTCTTCATCCTCCTCTTTCAACCTCACCCACGCACTCAGAGGATCAATGATATTGATAATGACCTAGGGGACTAACCAGCTAACCAGCTAAGCAAAGTAGAGATTTGCTGGCCCTATTTGTTGGTTAGTTCTTAAAACATAAAATGGCCCTGAATTATTTAGAATATTTTCACCAGATACTACCAAAGGACTCCACCACAAACACCTCTCACTTTTTCTTCTTTACCCTCTTACAGTTTTTTGAAATTTGTTGTTCTCTCAAGCAGTACCATTGACGCTTCCTGTCATTTCTTGGTAGTGACTCTCAACATATGGTCACTAAAGCTACTGCTTTTGGAAAAGAAGAATTTGACTTTATTCAAAATTTAACTAGTTCCCAAATGTTCTCAAGCCTTAGGCCTAATATTCATGAATAGGATGCCTGCTTAAACTATAAAAATATTTATCCCCTTGAAATGCTAACAAGTGTTTCCAGACATTTTTCAATTAATGGTGAAATAATTCTCAAAAGTCTATATTCCTATGAGTTTTGGTGAGACATTTATTCTTGCAACTGACAATTATATTTTTAAAGTTCTTTCAGAAAAAAAAGAAGTGGGAAATCTTTCTAAAAAGTAATGTTTTATTTTTTTTTAATATCAGAAAGTTAAAAAAAAGGTTTAACATGAATGATCAACTCATCACTTTTGAAGTATATACAGAACCATTTCCTACAGGCTTAGAAGTAAAACAAATATAAATACAATCATTCTCCCCATGACTTCTAAAAACTAGAAATGTGTTACCATTAAAAATTATTTTAAAACAGTTTCCTTAAAAATTAACTTAATGTTTTTAAAGAAAAATAAAACATTGATATATTCAAAATATACTTCTTTAAAGCAGCTTATAATGTATCAAATATTACTAATTTCTATCAGAGAAACAAAAGATAGTTTTTGGCACTTCTTAATACTTTCAATTATTTTCTTATCATAGGAACATACCTGCATCCTTACTCACTTTCTATTCTCAGCCCAGGTCTTTACTTTATATGAACTCTGCAAAATTTAAAGAAAATAAGAAGTAAAAGTCAAACTGAAATAAACAGTTATAAATATCTTTCATGGACAAGATTGTTACAAATAAATGCCAGCTTAGTTAGGACAAAGTAGTCTTTCACTTAGTCCAGTGGTTCAGACTATGTGGTCTCATGACTTCCTTTATGCTCTTAAAATTATTGAGGCTCCAAAGAATTTGTTTATGTGTTACAACAATTAATATGTACAATAATGGAAATTAAAACTAGGAACATTTTGGAGCATTTGCTTAAGTATTTTAAAACAATTAATAAGTCATTACATATTTACAACACATTTTTATAAAAATAATATTTTCCCTAGTCCAGAAACACCTATATTTGTTTCCATATGAAAATTAGATTTATATCACGAGCATCAAGGGAAAGTATTGTTTCAGAAAGAAGTGCCATGTTTATTCCCAGCTCGGGGGAGTAAAGTGTGGTAAAATGTACTAGACACCAGCATGACAAACAAAGGATCTGAGAAAACAATTTTCTCACATTTGAATATGATGTTGGATTTTTGGCAAAAGATTTTCTGGTAAAATTTTATACTCCAGTAGAAAAATTATCTAATTTCTGACTGTGATCAGAATAAGCATAACATGGCTCCTACTTGCATGCAGTCACATACGGCCTCATAATTAAAACACAGCACACCTTTTGCTCAGAGTTCTTTAGTTAGGTTGACCCTTTTGTAGGATATATTTAATATTATATGTATTAATTAAAAGATGGACTGGGGTTTCCTTCAAATTAACTAAGCCTGAAGCTACTCCACAGTATCCCTGGAGACTCTGGAGAAAAAGTGGGTCCTACATAATAATAAAAAAAAGACAAAAAAAAAAAA
>NW_026057589.1:11103365-11104555 GCF_023721935.1 Panthera uncia | reverse complement strand
GAATCGGTTATCAAAAATCTCCCAACAAATAAGAGTCCAGGACCAGATGGCTTCCCAGGGGAGTTCTACCAGACATTTAAAGCAGAGATAATACCTATCCTTCTCAAGCTATTCCAAGAAATAGAAAGGGAAGGAAAACTTCCAGACTCATTCTATGAAGCCAGTATTACTTTGATTCCTAAACCAGACAGAGACCCAGTAAAAAAAGAGAACTACAGGCCAATATCTCTGATGAATATGGATGCAAAAATTCTCAATAAGATACTAGCAAATCGAATTCAACAGCATATAAAAAGAATTATTCACCATGATCAAGTGGGATTCATTCCTGGGATGCAGGGCTGGTTCAACATTCGCAAATCGATCAACGTGATACATCACATTAACAAAAAAAAAGAGAAGAACCATATGATCTTGTCAATTGATGCAGAAAAGGCCTTTGACAAAATCCAGCACCCTTTCTTAATAAAAACCCTTGAGAAAGTCGGGATAGAAGGAACATACTTAAAGATCATAAAAGCCATTTATGAAAAGCCCACAGCTAACATCATCCTCAACGGGGAAAAACTGAGAGCTTTTTCCCTGAGATCAGGAACACGACAGGGATGCCCACTCTCCCCGCTGTTGTTTAACATAGTGCTGGAAGTTCTAGCATCAGCAATCAGACAACAAAAGGAAATCAAAGGCATCAAAATTGGCAAAGATGAGGTCAAGCTTTCGCTTTTTGCAGATGACATGATATTATACATGGAAAATCCGATAGACTCCACCAAAAGTCTGCTAGAACTGATACATGAATTCAGCAAAGTTGCAGGATACAAAATCAATGTACAGAAATCAGTTGCATTCTTATACACTAACAATGAAGCAACAGAAAGAAAAATGAAGAAACTGATCCCATTCACAATTGCACCAAGAAGCATAAAATACCTAGGAATAAATCTAACCAAAGATGTAAAAGATCTGTATGCTGAAAACTATAGAAAGCTTATGCAGGTAATTGAAGAAGATATAAAGAAATGGAAAGACATTCCCTGCTCATGGATTGGAAGAATAAATATTGTCAAAATGTCAATACTACCCAAAGCTATCTACACATTCAATGCAATCCCAATCAAAATTGCACCAGCATTCTTCTCGAAACTAGAACAAGCAATCCTAAAATTCATATGGAACCACAAAAGGCCCCG
>NW_026057589.1:11006674-11102965 GCF_023721935.1 Panthera uncia | reverse complement strand
CATATATTAAAAAAAATATATATAAATAAATAAATAAATAAATAATTTGTCGTCAAATTGGCTTACATACAACACCCAGTGCTCATCCCAACAACTGCCCTCCTCAATGCCCAGCATCTGTTTTCCCCTTTCCCCCACCCTCTCCATGCACCCTCAGTTTGTTCTTTGTATTTAAGAGTCTCTTGTAGTTTTCCTCCCTCCCTCTCTGTAACTATTTTTTCCCCTTTCCTTCCCCCATGGCCTTCTGTGAAGTTTCTCAAGTTCTCAAGTTCTTTCTCTGTATGACTTATTTCACTTAGCATAATACCTTCCAGTTCCATCCACATTGCTGCAAATGGCATGATTTCATTCTTTGTCATTGCTAACTAGTATTCCGTTATACATATAAACCACACCTTCTTTATCCATTCGTCAGTTGATGGACATTTAGGCTCTTCCCATAATTTGGCTATGGTTGAAAGCACTGCTATAAACATTGGGGTCCAAGTGCCCCTATGCATCAGTACTCCTGTATCCCTTGGGTAAATTCCTAGCAGTGCTATTGCTGCATCATAGAGTAGATCTATTTTTAATTTTTTGAGGAACCTCCACACTGTTTTCCAGAGCAACTGCACCAGTTTGCATGCCCACCAACAGTGCAAGTGGGTTCCCCTTTCTCCACATCCTCACCAGCATCTGTAGTTTCCTGATTTGTTCATTTTAGCCCGCTGACAGGTGTGACGTAGTATCTCAGTGTGGCTTTGATTTGTATTTCCTTGATGAGGAGTGACGTTGAGCATCTTTTCATGTGTCTGTCGGCCATCTGGATGTCTTCTTTGGAAAAGTGTCTATTCATGTCTTCTGCCGGTTTCTTCACTGGATTATTTGTTTTTTGGGTGTTGAGTTTGGCAAGTTCTTTATAGATTTTGGATACTAGCCCTTTATCTGATATGTCATTTGCAAGTATCTTTTCCCATTTCATCGGTTGCCTTTTAGTTTTATTGATTGTTTCCTCTGCAAAATAGCACATACTTTTAAATGAAGTTCAAAATCAAGTAAAACTACTTGATGTCAGCCAGAGAATTTAGGCAAGAAACAGAAATAAAAGACATCCCAATTGTAAAATAAATAAAATTATCTCTGTTCACAGTTGATGTGATCTTTTACGTAGAAAACCTTACAGATCCCACAAAAAATTTTTAGAATAAATGAATTCAGCCAAGAAGGTGGATACAAAGTCAACACACAAAAGTTAGTTACATCTACACACAAACAATGAACAATCTAAAAAGGGAATTACGAAAACAATTTCATTTATAATAGCAAAAAAAGAACAAAACATTTAGGAATTAACCAAGAAGGTGAAATACTTGTACAATGAAAACTACAAACATTGCTGAAAGAAATTAAAGAAAATAAAAATAAATGAAAACACATCTCATGCTCATGAATTGAAAGACTTAATACTGTTGTGATGTCAATACTACCCAAAGTGAGGTACAGATTCAGTGCAATCCCTATCAAAATTCCAATGATGCTTTTTGCAGAAAGAGAAAACCTCATCCTAAAATTTATATGGACTATCAAGAGACATCAAATACCCAAAACAATCTTGAAAAAGGAGAACAAATCTGGAGGGCTCATACTTCCTGATTTCAAACTTACTACAAAGCTACAGTAATCAAAACAGAGTGGTAATGGTATAAAGACAGACGTACAGGCCAATGGAACTGAATAGAGGGCCCAGAAATAAATCCAGACATGTATGTATGGTCAAATGATTGTTTTAAATTTATTTTTTATTTTTTTGTAAATATTAAACACACCACCACACAAGCAATGGGCCAAATAAGAAAGCAAATGTGAAATCAAAATGTCTCAAAACAAAAGAAAAATAAAACACAACACCCCAAAACCTATGGAATGCAGCAAAAGCGGATGTTAGAATGAAATTTATGCTAAAAATGATTGTATTTTTAAAAAAGTTTGAGGGCACCTGGGATGTTCAGATGGTTAAACATCTGACTTTGGCTCAGGTCATGATCTCGCAGTTCACGAGTGGGGGGCCTTGTGTGGGGCTCTGAGCAGACAGCTCAGAGCCTGGAGCCTGATTCAGATTATGGGTGTCTCTCTCTCTCTACCCCTTCACTACTTGTACTCAGTCTCTCTCTCCCTCCCCCTCTCAAAAAGTAAAATAAACATTAAAAAATTTGTTAAAAAGAAGAAAAAAGTTTAGGGGTGTCTGGTGGCATCTGACTCTTGATTTAGGCTTAGGTCATGACCTCACAGTTTATGAGATGGAGCCCCACATCAGGCTCCACACAGAGAACACAGCCTGCTTGGGATTCTCTTGCTCTGTCCAAAAAAAAAAAAAAAAAAAGTTCAAATAAACAACATTATAGCACAAGGAACTAGGAAAAAAAAGAAACTTGGCTGGTATTTAGTAGTGGAAGGAAATAACAAAGAAAAATAGGGACCAGAATAAATGATAACATAATATTGAAAGTATTGGCCAGTTTTTCCAAAGAAATAATCAAAATAGGTAACGCTTTAACTACATTAAGAAAAAAAAAAAAAAAGAGAAGACTCAAAACCCAAATTGACAAATGGAAGAGAAAACAATACAACAGGTAACCACAGAAATACATAGTACACTAATATATTACTATAGAGAATTATATAATAACAAATCAGATAACTTTAGTCAAATGACTTCTGACAAGAGTAACAAGACCATACAATGGAGAAAGGACAGCCCTTTCAATAAATGGTGCTGGGAAAATTGGATATCCCCATGTAAAAGAATAAAACTGGATCCTTACCTAATCATACACAAAAATTAACTCAAAATGGATCAAAGATCTAAATGTAAGACCTAAAACATAAAACTTAGAAGAAAACAGAGCACAAACTTCATAACGTTGGATTGGGCAATGATTTCTTGTATAGGACACCAAAGAAACAGGTAACAAAAGAAAAGACATACAAATTAAACTTTATGAAAATTATAAAATTTGTGCAACAAAAGACACTATCCACAAAGTAAAAAGGCAACCCATAGAATGGAATATTTGCAAACCATTTATCTGATAAGGAATTAAAATTCAGAATGTGAAGAGAATTTCTGAAATTCAACAACAAAGAACAACCCAATTCAAGAATGGGCAAAGGACTTAAACAGACCTTTCTCCAGAGAAGATACACAAATGGCCAATAAGCACATGAAAAGATGCTCAACATCACTAACCACTAGGGAAATGCAAGTCAAAGCTATGAGAATACCAACTCACACCCATTAAAAGCACAACTATCAAAAAACAAACGAACAAGGTGGAAAAATCCAGAAAATAACAAGTGTTGGTGAGGAAGTGGAGAAATCAGAACTCTCAAAACTGTTGGTGGAAATGTAAAATGGTACAGCAACTATGGAAAACAGTATGGTAGCTCCTCAAAAAATTAAAAATAGAACTTCCATATAATCCAGAAATTCCACTTCTGGATATGTATGTGTATATGTATATTTTACACAAAAAAATTTTGAATAAAACCTCATTGATGCTGATAATGAGAATTGTGGTTATCTCTGGGAAGATGGGTGGTAATGACTGGGAATACACAGGAAAATATAGAATGCTGAGAATGTTCTGTATCTTGATCTGGATGTATATATTTATATAGAAAACCATAAATTTTTTTTTCCTGAACTATACACTAAAGATTAGTGCACTTGACACTCTTCACTAGATGTCAAACAACCAAAGCAACAAGAACAGTTATGAACAGACCCTTCATTAAAAAAACAATTCCAGGGCACCTGAGTGGCTCAGTCAGTTAAGCATTGGGCTCTTGATTTAGGCTCAGGGTTGTGAGACAGAGCCCTACATTGGGCTCCGCACTGGGCATGGAGCCCACTTAAGATTCTCTCTCTCTGCCTTTCTTTCTCTTCCTCCTGCTCACGGGAATGCTCTCTCTCAAAAAATAAGTAAATAAAAGTCTGAAAACATAAGGTAATATATTCAGTCCCATTAGATACCAAGGAAAGGTCAATTAAACTACTACTAAACTGTTACAAGATTAAGTACTATTAGACTGATTGATCAACCATATCAACCAATACACTATTGTTCGAGGGCAAACTGGTACAACCATTTTGGAAAACTGTGATGCACCTAGTAAGCTAAAATTTAACATTCTCTCAAAAAGTTGCTTGGCTTATTTATTTTATTTTAACCAGGTCCCTAGTCTAGGAGCCACAGTTCTTTTCTAGACATGCTTAGGTTTTTAGGTATCTTTTTTCATGACCCCATAGTTTCTATCTTTCTTTTTAATTATGAACGCCCTATCAAGGATGGAGAGGCAGAGACTTTTCCCTAAGATTCTGTTTAATTGAAAGAAATTGAATAGATACCATTCCTCCAATAATTGAACTTCACTCTGTGACATCTTAATTTTGAGGTTTTATCAATGGGTGTAAAGGTCAAGGCCTTGATTTGAACCTTGCTAAAAGTTTAATTGGCATTTGTCATTCAAAGCCTTTATTGATTTTTTTAGAAGGTAGATTAAAAAACAATTACATTTCTCAAAATTATTGTCCTTTTAAATTACCTTTTAATTACCTTTAAATTTAATTACCTTTAAATTACCTGTTTTTAAAAAATGACAGTTCCTCTCCAAGCTCTTCCTTCCTGTAATGCTTTCTAAATGTAGCCACCAGCAACCAACACTTGTCCTAGAGCTACAAAGTTAGTACATAATCTGCATCAAACATTGATAGTTAAAAAAACAAAGACAATAACCAAAAAACTCTAGGTTTCATATAAGAGTTTATCCTTTGGAAAAGTTGATTGACCTGCATCTTATTACACCCTGCCTATTAACACAGTTGCTAATACAATAAGCCTAACACCAATGGAAAAGAGCTATTCAAATACCAATCTACCACCCATTACCCCAGTTTCATTTATATAAATCTACAACTATGAAACATATTTTGGAACTTACAGTATATCCTTCAGCAAAAGCAAATTGTCATTCTAATTTTGGATCTCAAATATAACTCAATCAGATACAGTAGGGCAAAATGGATCTAGAGGTTTAAGTGATTAACTACATTGTACTTTTGTGTAAAATTCATAGATGGAAGGTAGACATATTTAAAAATCTTCTCCCTCATGTTTAACAGTATAGGAACTTACTATATTTAATGCCCTTCACATTGAAATGCCACAAAACCAAGTGCAGTTACACCTTCCATTTGTCCTACAAGAATAATTAAACACAATAAAATGAAAGTACAATGAAATCTTTGCACAATGTTATCAGGTCACCCTCAAACAATTTGACCTGAACATGGCTTGTCTAGCTAAGTCAATCTGTCATTCACAAATCAATCCTCCTTTCTTCTGCCCCATAATACTCCATAAACAACAACAACAAGACAGAGAAAAAAAAATCTAGTAATAAAAAATGAAAAGTCCCTGCTACACACTGAGGAAATCCAATGAAAAGCTGAGAGTAGTCTTAAATATTACATTTCTTTTAAAACACCTAGGGGAAATAAACAAATGTATCTATTCTATCAAAAGCCATTACAGAAATCAAAAACTTTCAGGTAGAAGAGCATATTAATTACTATTTAAATAGTAATTCTTCATTTAAATTTCATGGCTATAAGCCATGATACATTATATGTTGATGACATTTAGCCACTCATCATATAATGCATTAGGGAATTGCAAATTAAAACAATGAGACACCACTACATGCTTATTAGAATACCAAAAATTGAAAACACTGACAATACCAAATGCTGGTGAGGCTGTGGAACAAAAGGAACTCTCCTTCATTGCTCAGAAATGCAAAATGATACAACCATTTTAGAAGAGAGTTTGGTGGTTTTTTACAAAACTAAATATACCCTTATTATATAATCCAGCAATCATGCTCCTTGGTATTTACCCAAAAGAGTTGAAAAATCAGGTCCACACAAAAACCTACAGACGGATGCTTATTGCAGCTTTATTCATAATTGCCCATATTTGGAAACAACCAAGATGTCCTACAGTAGGTGAATGGATAAAGCCTATAGTCTTACTGCTCCCCACCCCCCTTAATTGCTTCTGGACACTAGACATTTCCCATTTATATGGCATACACACTTTTTTTTTTTGGAAGCGAGAGCATTTTAGGTTATCTTTTCTTCCATAATGCAGGAACAAGAAATATGAAAATTTTCTGAAAAATAAAAACTTGGGATTTACGCTATTTTGAGATATATTTTTTCTTCCATAGGATCTCATTTTAATTATAAATTTAATTATAATCTTAAATTCCTAAAATTTTCTTTTTGTGTTAGGTAATATTAGACTTATTTCCTACCACAACACCTGAGTTTTTATTAACAGTAATTTGACTTGAAGATGGCAGTGAAGGAGAACGCTGGGCTCACCGCGTCCTGCTGATCACTTAGATTCCACCTCCACCTGCCTAAATAACCCAGAAAACCACCACAAGACTAGCAGAACAGAGTCTCCAGAGCCAAGGGCAGACGAGAGGCCCACGGAAGAGGGTAGGAAGGACGGCGAGGCGGTGCGCGCTACACGGACTGGCGAGAGGGAGCCAGGGCGGAGGGGCGGCCCGCGAGGCAAGCAGAGACCCTGAGTCTGGCTTGCAAAAGCAGAGGGGCCAGGCGGAGTGTGTTCAGACAGCGAGCGGGACTTAACATCTGGAAGGTTATAAGTTAACAGCTCTGCTCAGAGAGCGGGAAGGCTGGAGGACAACAGGAGGGTGAGTTGCTGAGCCCCAGGACAACAGAACTCAGTTTGGCGGGGAACAAAGGCACTCACCAGCGCCATCTCCCTCGCCCATCCCCCAGCCAAAATCCCAAAGGATACCAGTTCCTACCAGGGAACTTGCTTGCACCACGCAAACACCCAACGCTGTGCTTCTGGCGATCCACACCTCCTGCGGCGGTCTGACTCCCTCCTGGTGCCACAGGGCCCCTCCGGAAGCAGATCACCAAAAGAAAAGCGAGCTGAGCCTGCCTCTCCCGCCCCTGTGCACCTTGCCGATCCACCCCAGCTAAAACACCAGATCCCCAGCACCACAAGCCTGGCAATGTGCAAGTAGCCCAGAGGGCCACACCACCCCACGGTGAATCCCGCCCCTAGGAGAGGGGAAGACAAGGTACACACCAGTCTGGCTGTGGCCCCAGCAGTGGGCTGGGGCAGACATCAGTTCTGACTGCAGCCCCGCCCACCAACGCAAGTTATTCAAGACAGCACAGGGGAAGTGCCGTGCAGTTCTGCACCACTCCAGGGACTATCCAAAATGACAAAACGGAAGAATTCCCCTCAAAAAAACATCCAGGAAATAACGACAGCTAACAAACTGATCAAAAACGATTTAAATAATATAACAGAAAGTGAATTTAGAATAATAGTCATAAAATTAATCGCTGGGCTTGAAAACAGTATAAAGGACAGCAGAATCTATTGCTACAGAGATCAAGGGCCTAAGGAACAGCCAGGAGGAGCTAAAAAATGCTATTAATGAGCTACAAAATAAAATGGAGACGACCACAGCTCGGATTGAAGAGGCAGAGGAGAGAATAGGTGAGCTAGAAGATAAAATTATGGAAAAAGAAGAAGCTGAGAGAAAGAGAGATTAAAAAAATCCAGGAATATGAGGGGAAAATGAGAGAACTAAGTGATGCACTAAAGAGAAATAATCTACATATAATTGGTATTCCAGAGGAGGAAGAGAGAGGGAAAGGTGCTGAAGGTGTACTTGAAGAAATAATAGCTGAGAACTTCCCTGATCTGGGGAAGGAAAACTGCACTGAAATCCAAGAGGCATAGAGAACTCCCTTCAGACGTACCTTGAATCGATCTTTGGCACGACACATCATAGTGAAACTGGCAAAATACAAGGATAAAGAGAAAATTCTGAAAGCAGCTAGGGATAAACGTGCTCTAACATGTAAAGGGAGACCGATAAGACTCGTGATGCATCTCTACTGAAATTTGGCAGGCCAGAAAGGAATGGCAGGAAATCTTCAATGTGATGAACAGCAAAAATATGCAGCTGAGAATCCTTTATCCAGCAAATCTGTCATTTAGAATAGAAGAAGAGATAAAGGTCTTCCCAAACAAATAAAAACTGAAGGAATTCATCACCACTAAACTAGCCCTACAAGAGATCCTAAGGGGGATCCTGTGAAACAAAGTACCAGAGACATTGCTACAAGCATGAAACCTACAGACATCACAATGACTCTAAACCTGTATCTTTCTATAATAACACTGAATGTAAATGGATTAAATGCACCAACCAAAAGACATAGGGTATCAGAATGGATAAAAAAACAAGACCCATCTATTTGCTGTCTACAAGAGACTCATTTTAGATCTGAGGACACTTTCAGATTGAAAGTGAGGGGATGGAGAACTATTTATCATGCTACTGGAAGTCAGAAGAAAGCTGGAGTAGCCATACTTATATCAGACAAACTACACTTTAAATTAAAGGCTGTAACAAGAGATAAAGGAGGGCATTATATAATAATCACAGGGTCTATCCATCAAGAAGAACAATTATAAATGTCTATGCACCAAATACAGGAGCCCCCAAATATATAAAACAATTACTCACAAATATAAGAAACCTTATTGACAAGAATGTGGTAATTGCAGGGGACTTAATACCCCACTCATAACAATGGATAGATCATCTAGACACATGGTCAATACAGAAACAAGGGCCCTGAATGATACATTGGATCAGATGGACTTGACAGATATATTTAGAACCCTGCATCCCAAAGCAACAGAATATACTTTCTTCTCGAGTGCACATGGAACATTCTCCAAGATAGATCACATACTGGGTCACAAAACAGCCCTTCATAAGTATACAAGAATTGAGATCATACCATGCATACTTTCGGACCACAATGCTATGAAGCTTGAAATCACCCACAGGAAAAAGTCTGGAAAACCTCCAAATGCATGGAGGTTAAAGAATACCCTACTAAAGAATGAATGGGTCAACCAGGCAATTAGAGAAGAAATTGAAAAATATATGGAAACAAAGGAAAATGAAAATACAACAATCCAAACGCTTTGGGATGCAGCGAAAGCAGTCCTGAGAGGAAAATACATTGCAATCCAGGCCTATCTCAAGAAACAAGAAAAATCCCAAAGACAAAATCTAACAGCACACCTAAAGGAAATAGAAGCAGAGCAGCAAAGACACCCCAAACCCAGCAGAAGAAGAGAAATAATAAAGATCAGAGCAGAAATAAACAATATAGAATCTAAAAAAACTGTAGACCAGATCAATGAAACCAAGAGTTGTTTTTTTAAAAAAATAAACAAAATTGATAAACCTCTAGCCAGGCTTCTCAAAAAGAAAAGGGAGATGACCCAAATAGATAAAATCATGAATGAAAATGGAATGATTACAACCAATCCCTCAGAGATACAAGCAATTATCAGGGAATACTATGAAAAATTATATGCCAACAAACTGGACAACCTGGAAGAAATGGACAAATTCCTAAACACCCACACTCTTCCAAAACTCAATCAGGAGGAAATAGAAAGCTTGAACAGACCCATAACCAGCCAAGAAATTGAATCAGTTATCAAAAATCTCCCAACAAATAAAGTCCAGGACCAGATGGCTTCCCTAGGGAATTCTACCAGACATTTAAAGCAGAGATAATACCTATCCTTCTCAAGCTCTTCCAAGAAATAGAAAGGGAAGGAAAACTTCCAGACTCATTCTATGAAGCCAGTATGACTTTGATTCCTAAACCAGACAGAGACCCAGTAAAAAAAGAGAACTACAGGCCAATATCCCTGATGAATATGGATGCAAAAATTCTCAATAAGATACTAGCAAATCGAATTCAAGAGCTTATAAAAAGAATTATTCACAATGATCAAGTGGGATTCATTCCTGGGCTGAAGGGCTGGTTCAACATTCACAAATCAATGTGATACATCACATTAATAAAAGAAAAGATAAGAACCACATGATCCTGTCAATTGATGCAGAAAAAACATTTGACAAAATTCAGCATCCTTTCAAAATAAAAACCCTCGAGAAAGTCGGGATAGAAGGAACATACATAAATATCATAAAGCCATTTATGAAAAGCCCATAGCTAATATCATCCTCAATGGGGAAAAACTGAGAGCTTTCCCCCTGAGATCAGGAACATGACAGGGATGTCCACTCTCACCGCTGTTGTTTAACATAGTGTTGGAAGTTCTAGCATCAGTAATCAGACAACAAAAGGAAATCAAAGGCAACAAAATGTGCAAAGATGATGTCAAGCTTTCACTTTTTGCAGATGACATGATATTATACATGGAAAATCCAACAGACTCCACCAAAAGTCTGCTAGAACTGATACATGAATTCAGCAAAGTCACAGGGTACAAAATCAACGTACAGAAATCAGTTGCATTCTTATACACTAATAATGAAGCAACAGAAAGACAAAGAAACTGATCCCATTCACAATTGCACCAACAAGCATAAAATACCTAGGAATAAATCTAACCAAAGATATAAAAGATCTGTATGCTGAAAACTATAGAAAGCTCATGAAGGAAATTGAAGAAGATATAAAGAAATGGAAAAACATTCTGTGCTCATGGGTTGGAAGAATAAATATTGTTAAAATCTCAATATTACCCAAAGCTATCCACACATTCAATGCAATCCCAATCAAAATTGCACCAGCATTCTTCTCGAAGCTAGAACAAGCAATCCTAAAATTCATATGGAACCACAAAAGGCCCCGAATAGCCAAAGTAATTTTGAAGAAGAAGACCAAAGCAGGATGCATCACAATCCCAGACTTTAGTCACTACTACAAAGCTGTCATCATCAAGACAGCATGATATTGCCACAAAAACAGACACATAGACCAATGGAATAGAATAGAAACCCCAGAACTAGACCCACAAAAGTATGGCCAACTAATCTTTGACAAAGCAGGAAAGAATATCCAATGGAAAAAAGACAGTCTCTTTAACAAATGGTGCTGGGAGAACTGGACAGCAACATGCAGAAGAATGAAACTAGACCACTTTCTTACACCATTCACAAAAACAAACTCCACATCTCTCCACATCAGGGAAATACAAATCAGAACCACACTGTGATACCACCTCACACCAGTCAGATTGGCCAAAATGAACACATCAGGAGACTATAGATGCTGGAGAGGATGTGGAGAAAGCGGAACCCTCTTGCACTGTTGGTGGGAATGCTGGTTTAAATGGTTAAAGCCATTCTTCACATCATACACAAAACTAATTTTCAGGTGAACTAAACTTCTAATGTGAAAAAATAATGCTGGAAATAGTTTAGAAGACAATGTATGATGGACATGTTGGTGGAATTTCACATTAAAAATCATCTCAATATAAAACATCCAAAAAATTAAGGCACATAAATTACTTTAACTCTAAGTGTTAAGAATTTTTCTACTTTTTACGTTAATTCAAGACTCTGGATACAATCAAAATCTTGTCAACTTATTTCTTGTATACCTGTGTACCCACATACTACCCTCACCTGTGGAGGGCTTTCCTAACACTTTAAAAAGCATTTCAGTGACTTCTCTAAAATTCTTAAACCAATGCTCATTTAAAAGTGTTGCTACTAATGCAACTGCTTCAGACTTCTCAATTCCCACTTCCTTCAGAACTTAAGTCTCAAAACAACTCAGAAGCTAAATGCCTTTTTTTTTTTTAAATAAAACACTTATGTATTTTTGCTACTTAACTAAAAAATAGAAATAAACTTTTAGAACTGGACTGGAGTCCTATCGACATCCACACTTCCAAGTGGACTCTAAAATTCCCTGACATTGCTATAAAATTTGTGTGGGCATCAATCATATTCTATACAAAACCTCCCAGGTTTTTCTTGGTTCTTAGAGGGGACTACGTCATCCTTCCCACCAAAGTTAAGAACCTCCGTTCTAGAGGCTAGGCACTCGACAAGTTAAATTTTCAAATTAGAAATCGAGGATTTTCATAGTCATAGACAGGAGATGTTAAGGAAAGCTGTCCATTTACACCATAAAACTCCTGAAATAGTCCCGAATCTCCCTTTGACATTAAATACATTGGGGAGTGGGGGGAAATCATGTCATTCCAGACAAAGAAGGTAAAATTTACTGAAGAGGTTTTAACCAGTGGTTGCTTTTGTTTGAGATCAAGCCTCAGAGTCTAACTGTACTCCAACACATATATGAAATGCATGTATCGATGGGTCCGACCAAGAAAATAACCGTGTTTTTGATATGAATCCATCATCATTCAGAGTCAGCAACTGCAACAATAGTTGACTTACATTTCTGTGGTGCTTTATAGAGCGCTGTCACGTGCGCTCTCCACGTGACCTTCACTACATTCCCACTTAGGATAATTAGCACAGCAGCATCCTCTTTCTCGATGAGGAAAGTTCTAGATTCAGTTTGTGAGGTGCGGGACGCTCACCGATCTCTGCCGAGGCATTTTTTCCAGAGACAAAGGAAGATGTAATGTTTCTTTATGATACTGCTGGTGAGGGAGACGAGGATAGAACTATGGAAGACATCAGTGGGGAATAAAGTGTAGTTGGTGGTAGTTGTAAGCACGTCAGAGCTGGAGAGTGGTTTCTGGGAGAGGCACTAAAATAAGAGAGAAGATGGCCTTAGGAGGAGCCTTCCTTCAGGGGCGACTGAACGGGGGCAGCCGTGCAGTCTCTGAATCGAGAGAAAAACGACGCCAGGTCAGAACCTAGAGACTGAAGAGTCCGCGAACAGAGGTCCCGCCTCAGGCGAGTGAAGCAACCCGACTGAAGTCCTCCAGATCGAAACGGCCTCTTTGACTCAGTGTCCCTCCACCTCCGACCGCCCTTTTTGTCATTTTCCCTTCAGTGTCGCTCACCACAGCTTGCTGTCTCCAGTAAGACGCCCAGCTCAATTGTGCACCTCAGGGACTCTACGCGCCACAAATTCAAGTGTGAGGTATGGAATCTCGCCGCCCCAAACGTCTCCTAGAGTGAAGGAGAGACGGGCCAATCAAAGCCAGACCGGCTCCAGATGCCCAAATCGGTGGGCGTGGCGAAGGCATGCAGGAGGGAGGTTACTGAGTTGCTAAGACGACGGCTTCCGGGTGGGCGGGCCGAGGCGACTTCTGGCCGGAAGACGAGACTCCGCGGGAAAAGCTGCCCCGCTAGGTGGACGAGGAGCTGTCAGGGTGAGGCAGTTTCCTCAAGAGTAACGGCGGGCCTCTGCTGGGGTCACACCACCGGCCTTCGTTTCCTTTACCCTTCTCTCTAACCAAACGATATTCCTGCCCAGTTACAAAGTGCAAGTTGTTTCCCTAAGGTAAGCGTGGGGTAATCCTATCTCCTCGTTAAATGGGTTACGGAAACTCTAGTCCACTGTGTCACACAAGGAACAGGTACTCAAAAAAGAAAAAAGTGAAAATTCAGTAACTTCTTACAGTGCGAATTTTTTACTACATTGTATGCGTTTTGTAGTTTTAAAACACTGAGTGCAGTTCGAGTTAAATTTTGGTTCTTCCTGACTGCAGAATTCCATCTACCCGAGTAATGGACAAAGACCAGAATTTTCATGTTCTCTGTAGCAGTCTCAAAGCTTGTCTGACTTAAGTTCTTTTTTTTTTTTTTTTTTAATGTTTGTTTATATTTGAGAGGGCGGTTGGTGGTACAGAGGATCCCACGCTTTGTGCTGATGACAGCCCAGTGGTGTCTCCAACTCCCAAACCTGGAGGTCCTGACCTGGGCCCAAGCCAAGGCTTCACTCACTTAGCCCCCCAGGCTCCCCCTGCCTTAAATTCTTAATCTCCCATAAATCTGAAGGCAGAGGGTAAAATGGACAGTTGCTTTGAGCCTAAACCATTCCAAGAATCAAACTAATTCAGCTGAGTCTCCTTTCTTTAAGAGAGTCATTGTAACCTAAAATAATTGAAACCAGGTGCTAAATATGGTGCCTTTGGTTCAACGTGTGTCTCATTTGATGATGTTGGTCTCACATAAGTCTTATAAAAGTAAACATTGAAATGATAGAAGAGAAGGCTTTCTACAGACAGATAATTTTTTTTAAAAAAACTTGTGGCTTTAAAACACATCTTTTTTTTTTTTTTAATATGACATTTATTGTCAGATTGGTTTCCATACAACACCCAGTGCTCATCTCAACAGGTGCCGTCCTCAATGCCCATTACCCCCCCCCCCCCCATCAACCCTCAGGTTATTCTCAGTTTTTAAGAGTCTCTTATGGTTTGGCTCCCTCCCTCTCAAACTTTTTGTTGTTGTTGTTCTTCCTTCCCCTCCCCCATGGTCTTCTGTTTAGTTTCTCAGGATCCACACAAGAGTGAAAACATACGGTATCTGTCTTTCTGTGTGATTTATTTCACTTAGCATAACACTCTCCAGTTCCATCCACGTTGCTACAAAAGGCCATATTTCATGCTTTCTCATTGCCAAGTAGTATTCTATTGTAAAACACATCTTTTAACAAATCACACAAGTCATTGTTAAATTCCAGTCACCAAAATCTAAAAGAAAACTTCAGCAAAACTTACCTGCTTATCAGCAGGAATTTATTCCTCTAGACTTAAGGCACAGAAGCATTTATGAAAGTGTAGATCTGTATGTGTTTAGGTTCCTGCCAACCTCTTTCTTCATATTCCATCTTCAAAACGACCTGCTAATGAGCACTTTTCCAGCAGCTTGGATGAAACATTTTGAATAACTTCCTCAGCCTCTAGGTTAGAAATTTCATTAAATAAAAAATTAAATACATTAGAATGCTTAGGTATGAAACATTAATGAACTGTGTAATAAGTTCTTCAGAAGAGGAGGCACTTAAGAAAACACAGGCTACCTGCATCGTGAAGCCATATAATGTGATGAGATTTGATATATAGGCAAGAGATCAAAAAATGGCCAGAATTTCAAAAGAGAATGTTCCATGAGCTGCTTAACTGCCTTCACAGACCATTTGAAAATAAAACTGAATCTCAGCAGAAGCCCAAGAGACCTTAGAGATGAACCACATTCTTTGGATGTCAGTATTATACTGAACAAAGCCAGTTGGAATGTTATTTATCTGGCAGGAAAAAAGATGCCTAAATTTTATAAGGACGTAGTCATTAATTTAAAAATACATAGTGGCTTTAGAGTTGAGAAAAGATACTTGTTAGATGTACCTGTACTTGGAAAAAAAGTGTTCTCTAATAGACATATTTGACTTTGTACACTTTTTCTTACCTGCATGTTCTTCCCCCTCTGCTTAGTTGCATCTTAATTTTTAAGACCTAGTCAAATTCTGAATCTTTTGAGATGTAGTCCATAGACAACTCTGACTCCAGAGAACCTATAGAATTATAATGTTGTCTTTTTTTGGCATTTTTGCTTTAGGGACTGTACTGTTTCTTTTTTATGTTGTTAATCGTATCTTCTGTATAATTTGCCTGCTTTACTAGATTCTAAGCTGCTTAGAATGGTATTCACCAGTGTACCTGGCAGAATGACTTGAACATGTTAAACATGATGTTGGTATAAAAAAGCCTAAGTTAATGTTAAATATAACTGGTAGCTGTATTAGTTTGCTAAGGCAGCCTTAACATAATACTACAGACTTGGTGGCTTAAACAACAGAATTTTATTTCTTTATGATTCTAGAGAGTAGAAAGTCCAAGATCAAGTTGTTAACTTCTCTTTTTGGCTTATGTAGATGGCCATGTTCTGCCTTTGCCTTTGCATGGTTTTTTTTGTATGTGCACATAAACTATGCCCAAATTTCTTAAAAGGACACCATTCATACTGGATTAGGGTGTTTCCTAAAGACCTTATTTTATCTTAATTACCTCTTTAAAGATCTTATTTTCAAATAGAGCTGCATTCTGAGGTGCTGAGGGTAAGACTTCGACATAGGAATGTGGGGGTTGCACGCAATTCAGCCCATTATAATAGCCAACACTCAAAAAGCAGAAGTGGTTGGGAGCAGTTCTGTAACCCTTAGAAGTCTCTTAGAAGTATATAAACTTAAATGTGTAAACTCAGATTAGTGTAAGACAATAGGGAGTAGTAGAGCCTGTGGTATATCAGAGAATATTTGCCTAAGCAAGACATTTAAATTAATATTTGTGGTTTTTTTTTTTTTTGTTACTTATTTTGAGAGTGCACGTGCGAGCAAGCAAGGGAGGGACAGAGGGAGAGAGAGAATCCCAACCAGGCTCTATACTGACAGTGTGGAGCCTGACACGGTGTTCACAGTGCTCAAACATGACGTCATAACCTGAGCTGACATCAAGAGTTGGACGTTTAACCGCCTGAGCCACCAGGAGCCCCTAAATTAAATTTTGTAAATAAAACACACCTCAGATTTGTTTGGGCTATCCACACAAAACAAACAGGCTGACTGGTTTTGGCTTACAAGGCATTGGTTTGCCAAAACCACCATCATATGATTTCATTTGGAATCTATAACCTTTTATGGTAGATACTGGACATATTAAGTATGTTTTTGCATATCCAAAGGCATTTTCCCCAGGTCCCATTGGTTCACACATAACTTTATGTGGAATACCCATGTGGAAGGAACTTTGCCGAATGCTTTACTGTGATTAAAATCCATAAATTTGGCCTTATATCCAAGAGTTACAGGGACATCCTATTTTTGAGGTAATTGAATGCATAACTATGCATAATTTGGGGATTTTTTTTTTTTTGGTACAGCTGCATCCTGTAAATAGAACTCAGAATTCCTTGTCAGATTATTTGCCCTCAAAAGGTCAAGCCTTTGCCCTGAAGTACAATTGTAGAGGACATGAGATATATACAAAAATAATTATAGTGCAAGATAAAAGTGAGACGATAAGAGAATAATAGATGTGCTGTGAGAAATTAGAGGAGGAAAAGATTTTTTCCAGCAGGGTGTGTTACTAAAGGTATTTAGTGCAGTTAGAATTAATCTTTCCTAGGGCACCTGGTACTTCTAATATAGCATTAATCAGTGTATTACATGGTACCTACTTGCATATGTTCACACCTCTCCCAATGCACTCTGAAATACACAAGAATGTCTTAGTCTTTATATGTTCCAGTCTGGTATTGTCCAAAAGTTTCAAGAGTCGCCTGGGGAACTTTTTAAAGATAAGTTTCTCAACTCTATTTCTAGCGATTCTAATTTAATAGGATTGGAGGGGTGGTAGAGAATCTATTTTGAAGAGGCTTCTCTCACTTAATGACTTTGGTTATCAGCCCTTTTTGGAACCTCCTGCCCCAGAACACCTAGGATATAGTATGCTCTCAAATTCTTATCACATTAAATGAGCAGAGCTGTGACTTAGTAAAATTAATAAGGATAGATTAGAGTGGAAAATATCCTAGAGGCAAAGAAGTCCTATTACAGATGTCCAACTAAGAGATTAAACCACCCTTAACTAGGGCAAAGGCCATAGGAAAGGAGAGAAACAAGAAATTTTGAAAAGGTAGAATCTACAGAATTAGATGAAACTTGATATAATGCAGTAGTTCCCAAACATAGTGTGCCTAAGACTTATATGGGGTATTTATTTAAAAAGCAGATTGCCACACTCTTGTATGAATTTTTTTTTCAGTTAGTCCAGGGTAAAGCACAGGAATCTGCATTTTTTTAAACAATCCTTCCACATGATTTTGATTTAGATTATTTTATCTAATTTAAGACCTCAGTTTAAGAACACAGTGATCTGTTGACCATTGTGAGTAAGAGGAAAGATTGAAAAATAGTTCTAAAGGTTAAATCGTGAGTAACAGGATTAGCCATTAGTCAGTATTTGGTTTAGAGAGAAATAAAGTTCATCCATGAAAGCTCTTTGGCAAGTAAGAAGAAATGGGCTTTAAGAGCCTGGGAAAGAGGTAGAGGGCAACGAAAAAATTGGCATCCTTTGTGATAAAGATTCCTAAGAGAGATAAAGGAAAGATTCCTAAGAGAGATAAAGGAAAGATTCCTAAGAGAGATAAAGGAAAAAGAAGAAAGTCATGGGGAAAATTGGGGGGATTATTTCTCCTTTGAGAGATTTTGAAATGAAGGAGGCAACATGTGAAAGAGAAGGTGGGAGAAAAGTTGGAAAAAACCAAAACCAAGAGTTTTATGTAAAGAATGTGTACATCATCTAGTGTGAATGAGAACTACAAGGGTTGTAGGGTGAACATGGAGAGACCTCTGAGATTGACATCTATTTGGTACCCTTTAATAGGAGTTTTGCAGAACTGTGTGGTTGCTGTGAGTTGAAAAATAGATGGCAAGAAAATCTAAGCTAGGGATTATTAAGCATAACTTACCATGTGAAGAGAATAAGTATCTGCCCCCCCATGTTCATAGCAGCATTATTTACAATAACCAAACAGGGAAACAACCTAAGTGTCCATCATTGAGTTAATGGATTAAAAAAAAAAAAGGCTATGCTATATATATGATACAGTGAATTATAAGTTAGCCATAAAAAACAAAACAAGGAAATCGTGCCATTCTGACGAAAGGGATGGACCTTGAGGGCATTTTCTCATATGAAGTAAGTTAATATTGTATGATCTCATATGTGAAATCTGAAAACAAAAGTCAGAAGAGGTCAGATTTTAGGTTACTGGAGGCAGGGGGTAGGGGAAATACAAACTTCTAATTACGAGATAAGTACTAGGGATGTAATGTACATTATGATGACAATAGTTTGCACTGCTGTGTGATACATATGAAAGTTAAGAGGGTAAATCCTAAGACTTCTCATCATAAGGAAGAACTTTGTCTCTCTGGCTTGTTTTATCTATATGATAGATGGTAACTAAACACTGTGGCAATTTCATAGTATATGTAAGTCAAACAATTATGCTGTATACCTTTAACTTGTACAGTGATGTGTACCAATTATATCTCAATAAAACTGGAGGAAAAAATGAGAGATTGTCATTATATGAAGAAGGTAACACAGGAAGATACTTATAATCTGTTAGAGATGTCCATTTTTTGTATAGTAGAAAATAATTTTTAAGACCAGGATCAATGGAGGTAAAAAGATAAAAGGATCACAGTAATACTAAAGAGTAAACATGCTCATTAGCAAAACCTGGGTTTTTTTTTTTTTTTTTTTTTTAGGTCTTTCCTGGATAGTAAAGGAAATGAATAATAAGCCTAATTAGAAGTTCCCTTTTTAAGAAGTAAAACAGAAGAATAAAAGTTTCTGGAATAGAGTTTTATTTTAATATAGACTTTAAAGAAGAAAAATTTTCAAGTGATAGCCTTTGTAGACTTACCAAGACAATGGTTTTAAAACATATCTTATATGCCAATCTTACAAGCTATCCATAAGTACATAATTAGTATAATAGTTTATATAAGAGGTCTGTATTCAAAACTCAAGTCTGCCTCTTGTAGATGTGTGTACAACCTTGATTATGATCCTGTTAAATAGGGGCGCCTGGGTGGCTCATTTAAGCATCCAACTTTGGCTCAGATCAAGATCTCACAGTTTGTGAGTTAGAGCCCTGCTTTGGGCTCTGTGCTGACAGCTCAGAGGCTGGAGCCTGCTTCGAATTTTGTGTCTCCCTCTCTCTCTCTCTATGCCCCTCCCCTGCTTGTGCGCTGTCTCTCAAAAATAAATAAAATGTTTAAAAATAAGATTATGTTAAATGAAATGGAAATTTCTAATACTTCATAGCATTAAATGAAGTGATACAATGTTAAATATGTTCTTGCCATATAGTAAGAATTAAATAATGGTGACTCTTTTATTAATTGAATGACCTTTTGCAAGTTACTAATTGCTCTGAATTTTTAAGTGTTCTCTGTCAAATGGTAATAGTTATATAGTTAAGGACATTCATACAACAAGGTAGAGTTAACAAGAATATTATGTTATTAGAAAACGGGGAGTTAATCAGAGTCTTGTAACAATGCGTAGCACATAAAAACACTCAGTAAATGGCAAATGGTATTGTTATGTCAAAAATCTAAAAGTAATATCACTTATTTATCTCAGTTGCATAGAGCTTTGAAATACATTCTTCATATAGTCTTTTCAACAGTTTTGTGAGATAGTCCCTTTTCAGATGAGAGAAAGTTTGAGTAACTTAGAGTCGAAAAGAAGCAAAGTCTTCTCACTCCCAGGCCAGTGCTTTTACCCATCATACAATATCTGTCATCTAAGTCACAAAGGTTATTTTTTTAACTTTATATTTTGAAATTTTAGATTCATGTGTGGTTGCTAGTAATAGTACAGAGATGTTCCTTGTACATCTTCACCCAGTTTCCCCCAATGGTAATGATATCTTATGTAACTATAGTATAACATCACAACCAAGAAATTGTTACCTAATGACCTTACTGAGATTTTACCAGTTTACATACACTAATTGGTGTGCGTGTGTGCATTTATTCTATGCAGTTATCTGTGTGTAGATTAGTGTAACCACCATTATAGTCAAGGTACAAAACTATTTTCACCACAGGATTTCTTATGCTACATTTTTGATAGCCACAGCCTTTCCACCTAGATCCCAGTTACTATGCCCTAGCAACCACTAATCTGGTCTACATGTTTACAGTGTTGTCACTTTGAGAATGTTACATAAATGGAATAATACTTGTAACTACTTGAGATAAATTTTATTAATAAAATTTACATGTAAATTGTATCAAAAAGAAATACAGTTTTTAAGTTTTTATTTTAATTCCAGTTAAAATACAGCATTCTCTTAGTTTCACATGTACAATATTGTGATTCAACAATTCCATTACATCTCCCAGTGCTCATCACAAAAAGTGTACTCCTTAATCCCCATCACCTATTTAACTCATTCCCCCCACACAACTGCCCTTTGGTAATCATCAGATTCTCTGTAATTAAGAGTCTGTTGCTTGTGTCTTTTTTTTCTCCCTTGGCTCATTTGTTTCTTAAATTCTACATGAGTGAAATCATAGGGTATTTGTCTCTCTCTGACTTCTTTTGCTTGGCCTTATACTCTAGCTCCATCCATGCCGTTGCAAATGGCAAGATTTCATTCTTTTTTATGGCTGAATAATATTCCTGTGTGTGTGTGTGTGTGTGTGTGTGTGTGTGTGTGTGTGTACAACATCTGTATCCATTCATCAGTCAGTGGATACTTGGGCTGCTTCTGTAATTTGGCTATTGTAAATAATGCTGCTATAAACATAGGGGTGCACATATATCTCTGACTTAGTGTTCTTGTATTCTTTGGGTAAATACCCAGTAGTGTGATTGATGGATTGCAGGGTAGTTCTATTTTTAACTTGTGGAGGAACTCCATACTGTTTTCCACTTTGGCTGCACCAATCTGCATTCACACCAACAGTGCACAAGCATTCCTTTTTCTCCATATCCTTGCCAACACTTGTTCCTTTTGTTGTTGATTATAGTCATTCTGACTGATGTGATACCTCATTGTAGTTTTGATTTGCATTTCCTTCACGATAAGTGATGGTGAGCATTTTTCATGTGTCTTTTGGCCATCTCTAAGTCTTCTTTCGAAAAATGTCTATTCATGTATTCTCCCACTTTTTTAATCGGATTATTTATATTTCGGGTGTTGAGTTTTATAAGTTATTTATTTCGGATACTAACCTTTTGTTCGATATGTAATTTGCGGATATATTCTTCCATTCTGTAGTTTGCCTTTTAGTTTGGTTGATTGTTTCCTTCACTGTGCAGAAAAGTTTTATTTTGATGTCCTAAGAGTTTATTTTTGCTTTTGTTTCCCTTCCATTGGGAGATAATACCTAGAAAAAGTTGCTACAGCTCATGTCAGAGAAGTTACTGCCTGTATTTTCTTCTAGGATTTTTATGGTTATAGGTCTCACATTTAGATCTTTAATCCATTTTGAATTTATTTTTGTGTATGATGTAAGAAAGTGGTCCAGTTTCATTCTTTTGCATTATTTCTGTCCAGTTTTCCCAGCATATTTTGTTAAAGAGTTAATTTTTTAAAAATATTTATTTTTAAGAGAGAGGCAGAGAGAGAGAGAGAGAGGGGGAGACACAGAATCCAAGGTAGGCTCATAACCTGAGCCAAAGTCAGACACTTAACCAACTGAGCCACCCAGTCACCCCTGAAGAGGCTTTTACCCATTGCATATTCTTGCCTTTATTAGCGAAGCATATATGAGAAGAAATTGACCATATAATTGTAGGTGTGTTTTTGGATTTTCTGTTCTGTTGATCTATGTTTCTGTTTTTGTGCCAGTAGCTACTGTTTTGATTACTGCGGCTTTGCAGTATAACTTGAAGTCTGGAATTGTGTTAACTCTAGTTTTGTTCTTTTTCAAGATTGTTTTGGCTATTCGGGGTCTTTGGTGGTTCCATACAAATTTTGGGATTGTTATAGTTTGGTGAAAAAGTCTATTGGTATTTTGATAGGATTGCCTTAAATGTGTAGATTGCTTTGGATATTATAGACACTAAAAATATTCTTCCAGTCCATGAGCAATGGAATGATTTTCCATTTCTTGGTGTCATCTTCAATTTCTTTCATCACGGTTTTATAATTTTCAGAGTACAAGGCTTTCATATTTTTGGCTAGGTTTATTCCTAGGTACTTTACTATTTTTGGTGTAATTATAAATGGGTTTATTTACTTAATTTTTCTTTCTTCTTCCTCAGTGTTGGTATATAGATGTGCAACAGATTTCTGTACATTGATGTTGTATCCTGCCACTATATGGAATTTGTTTTTTAGTTTTAGCAGTTTCTTGGTGAAGTCTTTCAGGCTTTCTTTATATAGTATTCGGTCATCTGCAAATAGTGAAAGTTTTATTTCTTCCTTACTGATTTGGATGCCTTTTATTTATTTTTGTTGCCTGATTGCTGTGGCTAGGACTTCCAGTACTATGTTGATTAAAGTAGTGTGGGTAGACATTCTTGTCTTGTTCCTGACCTTAGAGAAAAAGCTTTGTTTTCCCATTAAGTATAATGTTTGCTGTGAGACTTTAATATATGGCCTTTATTATTGTTGAGGTATGTTCCCTCTAAACCTACTTTGTCGAGGGTTTTTATCATGAATGCATGTTGTACTTTGTCAAATGCTTTTTCTGCGTGTATTGAAACGATCATATGGTTTTTATCCTTTCTCTTAATGATGTGATATATCACATTGATTGATGTACAAATATTGAGCCACCCTTGCAACCCAGGAATAATTCCCACTTTATCATGGTGAATTCTTTTTAAGTTTATTTGAGAGAGAGAGAGAGAGTGTGTGTGTACATGTGCGCGAGCACATGGGCAAGTGAGGGGCAAAGAGAGAGGGAGAGAGAGAATCCCAAGCAGGCTCTGCAGTGTCATTGCAGAGCCTGATGTGGGGCTTAAACCCATGAACTGTGAGATCATGACCTGAGCCAAAGTTAGACACTTAAGCAACTGAGCCACCCAGGCACCTCCAGGGTGAATGATTTTTTTAATGTGTTGTTGGATTTAGTTTGCTAGTATTTTGTTGAAGATGCTCGCATCTGTGTTCTTCAGAGTTACTGGCCTTTAGTTCTCTTTTTTTTTTTTTTTTTAATTTTTTTTTCAACGTTTTTTATTTATTTTTGGGACAGAGAGAGACAGAGCATGAACGGGGGAGGATCAGAGAGAGAGGGAGACACAGAATCGGAAACAGGCTCCAGGCTCCGAGCCATCAGCCCAGAGCCTGACGCGGGGCTCGAACTCACGGACCGCGAGATCGTGACCTGGCTGAAGTCGGACGCTTAACCGACTGCGCCACCCAGGCGCCCCTAGTTCTCTTTTTTTATGGTGTCTTTATCCGGTTTTGGTATCAGGGTAATGTTGGCCTCTATTTTTTTCTTTTTCCATTTTTTAGTAGAGTTCATCTGGTCTTTTGTTGGTTGGGAGTTGTTTGATTACTGATTCTATTTCATTGCTGACTAACAGTTTGTTCAAATTTCCTATTCCTGTTTTAGTTTTAGTAGTTTATATATTTCTAGGAATTTATCCATTTCTTTTCAGTTGTCCAATTTTTCAGCATAGAGTCTTCCATAATATTCCCTTGTAATTGTATTGCTGTGGTTTTGGTTGTTATTTCTCCTTTCGCATTTGTGATTTTATTTATTTGGGTACTTTCTCTTCTTGTCAAGCCTGACTAGAGATTTATCAATTTTATTAGTTTTTTTTTTTTTTTTTCCATATAACCAGCTCCTGGTTTCATTGATTTCTGTTCTGTTGTGGGGTTTTAAGTTTTTTTTTAATTTTTAGTTTCTATATCATTTGCTACTCTATATGTATTATTTCCTTCTGCTGGTTTTAGGTTTTGTTTGCTGTTTTTTTTAGCTTTTTAGGTTATTTATTTTAGGTTTTTCTTTGTTCTTGAGGTACGCCCATATTGCTAGAAACTGCCCTTTTAGAACCGCCTTTGCTGCATCCTAAAGGTTTGGGACCATTGTGTTTTCATTTTTATTTGTTTCCATGTAATTTGTATTTCTTTTATTTCCTATCTGACTCATTCATTGTTCAGTAGTGTGTTATTTAACCTTCATGTATTTGTGGTCTTTCCAGACTTTTTCTTGTGGTTCACTGCTAGTTTCATAGTATTGTGTTCAGAAAAGATGCATGGTATGACTTCAATTTTCTTGAATTTGTTGAGACTTGTTTTGTGGCCTAATATGTTATCTATTCCAGAGAATGTCCCATGTGCACTTGAAAAGTGTGTATCCTGCTGTTCTAGGATGGAATGTTCTGAATATATCTGTTAAATACATTGGGTACACTGTGCCATTCGAAACCATTGTTTCCTTGTTGATTTTCTGTTTAGATGATCTGTTCCTTGATGTAAGCAGGGTGTTAAATTCCCCTACTGTTACTGTATTACTATCGATCAGTTCCTTGATATTTCTTTTTAACTGTTTTACATATTTAGGTGCTTCAAGTTGGGGGCATAAATATTTATGCCTTGTTATATGTTCTTGTTGGATTGTCCTTTTTATGATTATGTAGTGTCCTTCTTTGTCTCCTGTTACAGTCTTTGTTTTAAAGTCTTCTTTGTTCAATGTAAGTATTGCTACTCTGGATTTCTTTTGACATCCATTTACATGATAGATGTTTCTGCACCCTCTCACTTTGAAGCTGCAGGTGTTTTTAGGTCTAAAATGAGTCTTGTAAGCAGTATATAGATGGGTTTTGGTTTTTATAATCCATTCTGTCACCCTCTATGTCTTTTGATTGGAGTATTTAGTCTATTTGCATTTAAAGTAATTATTTATAGGTATGTATTTATTGTCATTTTAATACTTGTTTGGGGGTTGTTTCTGAAGATTTTCTCTGACCCTTGTTTTTCTTTCATGGTTTACTTGTTTTCTTTAATGATATATTTGGATTTCTTTCTCTTTACTCTTTGCTTATTAGTGGCTTCTGATTTGTGGTTACCATTAGGTTTGTATATAGCATCTGTGTATAGTTGCCTTTATTTAGTTAATGGTTATTTAAATTTGAACCCATTCTTTTTTTCTTCCCCTTACCCTGTTTTAGGCATATGGTGTCATATTTAAGATCCTTTTATTTTGTGAGTTTTTTGATTGAATTTTTTACAGAAACATTCATTTTTACTGCTTTTATGGTTCCTACCTTGATATATCACTTTTGGTCTTTACTTTGCACTCAAAGAGTTCCCCCCCCTTTTTTAATTTTTTTTTTTAATATTTATTTATTTTTGAGAGACTGAGAGAGACAGAGCACGAGCAGGGGAGGAGCAGAGACAGAGGGAGACACAGAATCCGAAGCAGGCTCCAGGCCCTGAGCTGTCAGCACAGAGCCTGATGTGAGGCTTGAACTCTTGAATCATGAGATCATGATCTGAGCCAAAGTCTGATGCTCAATCAACTGAGCCACCTGGGTACCCCTCAAAGGGTCTCCTTTAATGTTTCTTGCAGGGCTGATTTAGTGGTCATGAACTTTAGTTTTTGTTTGGGAAACTCTTTATCTCTTTGTTTGGGAAACTCCTTCTATTCTGAATGATAGCCTTGCTGGAGACAGTATTCTCAGCTGCAGATATTTTCCTTTCAGCACTTTGAACATATCATGCCACTTCCTTCTTGCTTGGTAAGTTTCTGCTGAAAAATTCCCTGATAGTCTTATTTGGTTTCCCTTGTATGTTACTATTTTCTTTCGTCTTGCTGGTTTTAAAATGTTTATCACCATATTTTGCCAGTTAAAATATATCATGCTGTTGATGTGGTTTTGTTGTTACTGGGAGTTCTTTGTGCCTCCTGGATCTGGATATCTGTTTCCTTCCCCAGATTAGGGAAGTTTTCAGCTATTATTTCTTGAAATAAATTTTCTGCCCCCCTTTGTCTCTCTTCTTCTGGGACTCCTATAATATGAAGATTATTAGGTTTGACGGAATCAGTGAATCCCCTAAGTCTGTTCTTACTTTGCATAATTCTTTTCTCTATCTTTTGTTCAGCTGGGTGACTTTCCGTTACTCTCTATGCTAGGTAATAAATTTTTTCCTCTGCTTTTCCGGCCTGCTGTTCATTCCATCAAGCATGTTTCTCATTTCATTTATTGAGCCCTTTATCTCTAATAAATTATTCCTTATCTCTGTGTTAAGGGTCTCACTCATGCCTTCCATTGTTTTCTGAAGTCCAGTGATTCTCTTTAAGTATTACATTGAATACTCCAACAGCCATGTTAATTACATCTGTTTAACTTATGTTTCTGGCCAGGGCTTTGTCCTGTTCTTTAGTTGGGGACGAATTCCTCTGTCTTCTCATTTTGTCTAAATCTCTGTGCCTGCTTCTATATGTTAGGAAAGTCATCTACGTCTCCTGTTCTTTCAGGTAATGGCCTTATGAAGAACAGGTCCTATAGTGCCCTACTGTGTAGTGTTCCCTGTTCCTCAGGGCCTGGCAATTCAGCAAGTGTGTTTAAGGTGTGTTGCATTTGTTCTGCTGTTGTGTCCTAGCTGTTTTATCCTTTAGTCCAGTTGTCTGCAGAGGCTCTCTTTTCTTGTTGTGGGCAGTGTTTGGTCCCTGGCCTGAATATGACAAATTTTAACTAGGTGTGCCCTGATATGCTTGTGAAATGAGACCTGTTGCTGCTGCCACTGGAACCGAGGCCCTTCAAATCTCCTGGACTGGGAAACATGGTGTGGGCAGGGGTTTGGGCCAGTCTTCTGGGGAGAGGGCCTGCCATGCTTGGACTGAGGTAAGTTGACTAGAAAGGGGGATCCCCCAGAGTTTGGAGGGCAAGGCTTGATGTAAGCAAGTTACATAGCGAGGGTCTGCTCTGCACTGGTTCCTGCATGTGGCCCTGTGCTTAAACTGAGAGGCAGGAGAGGGAAATGGTGCTTGCCAGTTCCTTTGTTCACAGAGTGATCTATGAATGGCACCTTTCTGGTGCACACTCTGAGAAAAGCAAATAACCCTCCCAGGCACTCTTGAGATTGCTGTGTCTACCATGTACGTCCATAGGCTGTTGGTTGTGCTTTATCTTCACAGGTATCCCCAGTGTCCTGCAGGCTCTATTCAAACCAAGCCTGCTGACTTTTAAAACTCCAGGCTTTAATTCACACTGGTTGCAAGAACTAATGAAATTCGGCCCCTATTGCTTTGCTAGACAATTGCTATGGGAATTCATTTTACCTTTGTGGACTCCCCTATATGTTAGTTTTTCTCTCTCCCTTCTCTGAAATGATGGCTCCCTCCTCACCACCATGCCCACTCTTCATTTTTCTCCCAAGCTATGTCTCTGCACTTGCCACCTTCTTCACTGTAGCCTCTTCTCTACCTGTAGTTGTGGAGTTTGTTGTGCCAGTGTTCAGGTCCATTTCTGGGGAACTTCAGATGTTTGGTTTTTTTAAAAATTTTTAAAGTATTTATTTATTTTTTGAGAGAGAGAGTGAGACAGTGTGAGCGCGGTGGGCCAGAGAGAGGGAGACACAATCGGAAGCAGGCTCCAGGCTCTGAGCTGTCAGCACAGAGCACAATGTGGGACTCGAACTCATGGACTGTGAGATCATGACCTGAACTGAAGTTGAACGCCCAACTGACTGAGCCACCCAGGCACCCCTTGATGTTTTAATAGTTACCTAGTTGTATTCATGGGATGAGGTGAGCCTAGAGTCCTCCTACTCTGTTGCCATCTTTCCTTCAGCCCCACTCAAAATAAAATCATTTTAAAAATAAAACACAAGCCTTTTATCTAGTGGAGGAGTAGATCTCTTTCAATGTTCTTGGGCTATAAATAGCAAGAGAAGAACTGGAGGAATAAAACCACAAGCAATGGCAAAGACCCTCAAATTTTAAACCCTGGCACACGTGGTTCTGTGTGTCTAGATAGCATATTTTTTCTTTAAATGTTGTTCAATGACCATTGCCTGCCTTTCCTTTGAAAACGTTTTCTTGTGGAAATTAACCTTGTTATATATCTTGCATGGATTTTAATGTCAAATCAGTGAATAAGGGAAAATTTATGAAGTGCATGACGTTGTGAAAAATTATGGATGTTTTATGGCTTACTCTCCTCACCAAAATAGCCATTCAAGTGGGAAAAACACCTCTCACAGTCAACCATCTTGGAACTCTGGAACCCAATCAGGCAGTAAAACAACTAGAGAAGTGCTTAATGAAAGGAGAGGCTTTTAAATTCAGTAAAAGTGACATGACAGCTACCAACCCCCCTTTCTTCAGCCTTGCCATGATTGTGGTGATAGTAGTCACCATTTCTAGAGTAGCTCGCTACTGCCAGGGCAGGCAGTCTTGACTTCATCATCCAAGTTTTGGAGACGGTGCATTTTGATCAGTCTGGTTATCCTGTGAGTGACCAGTAAAGGTGTTTCCTTTTGTTTCAGCCGCCTTGGATTGCAGTGGCTTCCACAGCTGTGGCTACTATCAAAAGATTTAGAGATGCTTTCTTTTTTCTCATTTGGATGCAAGCATTTACATAGACTCTGTTAGGTCTCTGCCTGACTTGTGGGGATACTGGAAGAGAAACATCCCCTGGATGACTACAGACTTACTTAGCAATAAACTTAAGGAGGCATAAGACTTTAGTGTGCCAAAAATGACAAAAGATTGCTGAAAAAAATAAGACCTAAATAAATAGGACATTCCATATACATGGGTTGAGACTTAATATTGTTGAGATGACAATACTACCCAAAGCAATCTGGAGTTTATATTGAATCCCTATGAAAAATAGCCTTCTTTTTTTAAAATTAAAACTGAAAAACCCTTCCTGAAATTCAAAAAGAATTTCAAGGGACTCTTGATAGTCAAAACAATCTTGAAAAGAAAAACAAATTTGGTGGATACAAAGTTCCTGATTTTAAAACTTAGTACAAAGCTACAAAAATTAAAAGTTTGGCATTGGCATAAGGGTGGACATATAGGCAAATGAAATATAATTCAGAGCCTGGAATTATGTCATCACATTTATGGTCAAATGATTTTCATCAATGGGGGCAAGATCATTCAATGGTGGGGGAAGAACAGTCTCTATAGCAAATGGTGCTGGGAAAACTGGACATCCACATGGAAAAGGACAAAATTGGACCTTTACCTTATACAATATACAAAAATTAACTCAAAATGGATTAAAGACCTGAATTTTAGAACTAAATGAATGTAACTTTTAGAAGAAAACATAGGGACCAATTTTCATGACCTTGGATTTGGCAGTGATTTCTTATATATGACACCATAAGTATAGGCAATAAAAAAAATACATTGGACTGCATCAAAATTTAAAACCTGTATGTTTCAAAAAATACCATCAATAGAATGAACAGAGATTGCACAGAACAGGAAAAAATATTTGCAAACCATATATCTGAAAGGGGTGTAATATTCAGAATATATGAAGAATTGCTTCAACTCAATTTAAAAAACAAAATTCTTAAATGGGCTAAAGCTTGAATAGACATTTCTCTAAGAAGACATACAAATGGCCAATAAGCATAGAAACAATGCTCAGCTCTGCTATTCATTAGGGAAATTTACATTGAAACCGCAGTAAGATACCTCTTCATACCCAGTAGGAAGGCTGTTACCAGAAGAAAAAAAGGGGAGGGAGGGAGAGAGGGCAGCGGAAGTAGAAGAAAAGAAAAAGGAGATAGCAAGTGTTGGCAAATATGTAGAGAAATTTGAACCCTCTTACATTGCTGGTAGAACTGTGAAATGGTATAGTTGCTGTAAAAAACAGTTTGGCGGTTCCTCAAAAAATTAAATATAGTAACTCCATTCCCAGGTGTATACCGAAACAGGGACTTAAACAGATTCTAATACACCAGTGTTCAAAACATTATTCACAGTTACTAAAAGGTAGAAACAACCCAATTGTCCATCAACAAAGTAACTGATAAACAAAATTTGGTATATCATTAAACAGAATCTAGTATGTCCATATAATGGAATATTACTTGGCCAAAAAAAGGAATAAAGTTCTGATACATGCTACAAAATGGATAGATCTTGAAAACATTAAGTGACATAATCCATATATAAAAGGGTGATATAATTCTAAAAGTTAGATGATTTGTAAAGACGTTAGAGGTTATCAGGGTTAAGATGGGGGAGAGGCACATGTGCTATTACTATATGGGTACAGAATTTCTTTTTGGGATGATGAAAAAATTCCGGAAATAATGATGATGGTTATACAACATCGTGAATGTACTTAATGCCACTGAATCATACTGGATGTAGTTGTTAACTTTTATGTTGTATGTGTACAGGAATAAGACCTTAATGTGGTTATTGTTTTTGAGACTCCTTGTTCTAACTTACAAATGAATGAGAAAACTTTGGTTTTCTTTGTTTTGATTCTTAACTTAATGTTTAATCTTATTTAGGTTTTCTGCATAGATTTTTTTCCTTTGAAAACAAAATGTGACCATCCATCAGGAATATTCTAATATTTTAGTATTACTTTTATAAATTAATGAGATTTTTTCAAATGCAAATTATTCTCAGAAGAATCTGATGACACTGGCATAGTTTTTTGGGATATGCTTAGGCTTGGCTGAACTGGGGTCAGGAGGCTGAGAGTTTAGAATATGGAATATCTAGGTCATAGTAAACCTGGAAGACTAGGGGAAACAGTAGTAAATTTGTATTCCACAGGCAAAGGGATTCAAATTACACCTTTAACATTACTGAAATAATAGTTGTAAAAACATAATTAATGTTACCTTTTTGGATAGGATAGGATAGGATAAACTGCAACAGCAACAAACCTCTGTATTTGTTTGGCATCATCTTCTCATTAACAATCAGCATCAAGAGAGATTAGAAACTTTCCTTTTCATTTGGTCCCAACCTAAATAACCCCAAAGGCGAATGTAGGTTTTGTGTGATGATTTAAGTTTTGGCTCTTTTAAACAGCTATATTTTAAATATTTCTTCACAGTGAATTAGGTGATGTTTCAAGTAAGGTTAGACTCACCATAGTTAGGCTTCGCTCTGTTTCAAACTAAGGAAAGTTTTTTTTTGTTTTGTTTTGTTTTTTAATAGACTTGAGGTATTTATAGGTTTTTGAGTTTTCATAGTATTGGCAAAATTCAGTAGTTGAACTCTCAACTTGGGTAATGGCATCAACTTTGGTGCTAGTGTTGTGTACCAACTGTGGGAAGTATTGTGTGTTCTCAAGTAGTTCATTTAACTCACTGTCAGCATCTGGAAATGGGAACAATATTCCCTACTATGTGGGATTCATATGAAGATAAAATAAGAAATAATGAAAAGTGCTTTACACAATATCTAATACATTGGAAATTATCATTAATGGTAGTTGTCACTATTGATTAAATATCATTTACCTTTCCTGCCTTTATGCAATTTTTTGAATATTAGATGAGTTAACATGAAAGCTTTTTAAAATTTGTAAGGTGGTATGTAGGTAAACATTTGACAATTGAAGATCTTTTTCTCTTTTCTGAACTTTTTATTTTCACTATTATAAAATAAGTGTTTAATATTATACTTATTTACATTTGGTTTTGTTTTGTTATTTTATGGATGTTAATCTCAATTCCTAAACAAGAACGTGTATGTTGCTTCAGGATAGCTAATGTTTCTTAGCTCGTGTTTCTCTTCAGTCTCCTATATATAGCATGGCGCTATGTTACTTGCGTGAAAAACACGGTAAACATTTGTTTACTTTTAGTAATTGGTCTTTTCTAAGCAGGCCCTTAAGCATATCATAATTGCAATTAGAATTAACAGTCACCCTGAACATGTGGCTGCTGCTATGCTCTTGAGAATTCCCATTACTCGAAGGTGACCTTCAAGTATATCCCACTGGATACCGACCTGACAAAAGTGATTCATACCTCTAGCCAACAACACAGATCTCTGCAGTGTGTCCTGCTTTCCAAGCCACACTAAAACTAAAGCTACTGAAATAAGTAAAGCATATTATTTGTTTAATGAGGATATTATTTACTAAATAGAAAATATTATTACCCAAGCCTATTTTTAGAGTTGGCTTAATATTTCCTGTCATGTACAATCTCAGATAGTGCTTCCTCTAAAAAACTTTTTTATCCAAATACAATTTTCAGGAAATTAGCACAGTACACACCCTATAATATGTTGGGGTGTGTGTGTGTTGGGGGGGTGGTATGCGGAATTAATGATAAAATGAGATTGAGTCAGTAGCCAAGAGCCTAACTTTGAAGTACAAAAGTTTTGAATTCTCAGCTGTGCTATTTATTAGTTATGTGACTGTGGGGGATGTAGTTTAATTTTGTAAGACAAAGTTTCTTCTTTGGTTTATGGGCATTATAATAGCCATCTCATAGGTTTATTGTATTAAATGAAATAATCGATTTACAGCACTTAGCACAATACCAGATACCTACTAAAAACACATTAAGAGTAATTTTAATTGCAATAACATTTTTGGCCTCAAAATTACTTAAAAATTACTCTCAAGTAGGAAATTTCAAGAAAGGACAGCTCCCACATTGGTCATTGCAAGTGCTCAGTGGCATGATGAGAATTCAAATCTCATTATTGTACTCTGCTATCCTCAAAATGTTGGTCCTTGTCTTCAGACTAGGTTTCCTCAGGGTCACAGGTGACCACTATAGTTTTAGTCTTCAATTAATCCAGCCAAAGAAAACACCATCTCTCCACATAGGTTTCTTTTTAAGAACAAGAAAATCTTTTTTGGAAACCTTCTAACACACTTGCCTCCAGTATTCATTTACTGAGTTAGATACTCACTTCCTAAATGAACACAGGTGAGGAGAAAGGGATTATGGATTACCCAGGGGTGTGCTTAGAGAAGCCAAGATTTCACAAAGCAAGAAAGAATATCCAGCAGAAGAAAGACAGTCTTTTCAACAAATGGTGTTGGGAAAACTGGACCACTTTCTTACACCATGCACAAAAATAAATTAAAAATGGATTAAAGACATAAATGTGAGATAGGAAACCATCAAAATCCTAGAGGAGAACACAGACATCTCTTTGACATCAGCCATAGCAACTTCTTTGTTAGTTTTTAAAACTTTTTTAATGTTTAATTTTGAGAAAGAGAGCGTGCAAGCACAAGCGGGGGAGCAGCAGAGAGAGAGAGAGGGAGACAGAGGATCTGAAACAGGCTCCAGGCTCTGAGCTGTCAGTACAGAGCCTGATGTAGGACTAAAACTCAGGAACTCTGAGATCATAACCTGAGGCTGAAGTCAGACGCTTAACTGACTGAGCCACTCAGGCGCCACCAGCCATAACACTTTCTTACTATATATGTCTCCTAAGGCAAAGGAAACAAAAGCAAAAGCAAGCTATTGTGACTTCATCAAAATAAAAAGCTCTGCACAGCAAAGGAAGCAGACAAACTAAAAGACAACCTACTGAGTGGGAGAAGGTATTTGTGAATGACCTATCTGATAAAGGGTTAGTATCCAAAAGATAGGAAGAACTGAACACCCAAAAAACAAACCACACAGTTAAAAAACAGGAAGGGGTGCCTCGGTGTCTCATTTGGTTAAACATCCAACTGTTGGTTTCGCTTTAGGTCTTGATCTCATGGGTTGTGAGATCGAGCCCTATATCGGCTTCCTGCTGACAGTGCAGAGCCTGCTTGGGATTCTCTCTTCACTCTCTGTTCCTCCCCTGCTCATGCTCTCTCTCTCTTTCACAAAATAAATAAACTTTAAAAAAAAATGGGCAGAAGACATGAAATACACATTTTTCCAAAGAAGATATCAGATGGCCCATAGACACATGAAAAGATGCTTATCATCATCATTAGGGAAATACAAATCAAAACTACAATGAGAGATCACATTAATATCAGATTGGCTAAAATCGACAACATAAGAAACAGCAGGAATTGACAAGGATGTAGAGAAAAAGGAATCCTTGTGCACTGTTGGTGGGAATGCAAACTGGCACAACCACTCTTGAAAAGCATATGGAGGTTCCTCACAAAGTTAAAATAGAACTACCCTATGATCCAGCAATTGTACAACTAGGTGTTTATCCAAAGAATACAAAAATACTAATTCAAAGCTGTGCATGCACCCTGCTGTTTATAGCAGCATGATCAACAATAACCAAATTAGGGAAAGAACCCAAATGTCCATCAACTGACAAGTGGATAAAGAAGATGTGGTATATCTGTATACAGTGGAATATTACTCAGCCATATAAAGAATGAAATCTTGCCATTTGCACTGAAGTGGATGGAGCTAGAGAGTATTACGCTAAGCAAAATGAGTTAGAGAAAAATACCGTATGATTTCACTCACATGTGGAATTTAAGAAACAAATGAACAAAGGGGGAAAAAGAGAGAGAGGCAAACCAAAAAAAGACTCTTAACTATAGAGACCAAACTGATGGTTACCAGAGGGGAGGTTGGTGGAGGGATTGTTAAATAGGTGATGGGGATTAAGGCATGCAATTGTTGTGAGGAGCATTGGATGTTTCATAGAAGTGTGGAATGATTATATTGTACAACTGAAAATAATATACTGTATGTTAACTAACTGGAATTTAAATAAAAAGTTAAAAAGAAAAATCGAGATTCATCCCTGAGTTTTTGGTTGTGTCACTTTTTTAAAGAGTGGATGCTAACACAAAATTGGCGTCATTTAACTGGGGGAAAGAGGTGTATACCATGGCTATTATCTGCATAATAGAATATTTGCTATTTCTTTTTAATCCTCAGATGGAGATTCAGATGTCTAACAGCTCAGTTACTTGCCAGTGTCATCCATGAGTTACATCATTGTCATTGATTTATTAGACAACTAATGCCAATTCCATTCTTTTTTCACTCTTTTAAATGTTTCATTCTATTATGTTTCTACTACTGTGGAAGATTACTAAATTGTCACAGCTAAAAATGGCAAGTACCTAGGAATATCAGGTTTTCCTGAAAAGGCTCAAAAACATAAATGGCATGGTAACTATATTTGCTTTCTTTTATTTATTTTTATTCTTATTTTTTATTTTTTGTATAGCTTCTTTCTTAAGGTGAATTTTATCTTGGGGTGGAAGCAAATAAATAGCATAGTTGCACCTTTCTATGCTAAAAAAATCCATTAGACAGTTGTTTTTCTGTTCACTTTCCATCTGGATTAGGTAATCTGTATCAGCCACGCCAAGATGAGAAGGAATTATGATATTACAATATTTTTGTGGAGGAATAAAAGAAAACATTTTTCATTATCCCAGTGAGTTTGTAAAAGAGAGGGGTGTGGGACGCCAGGGTGGCTCAGTCGGTTAAGCGTCTGACTCTTGGTTTCAGCTAGGGACATGATCTCAGTTTTGAGTTGAAGCTCTGCGTCGGGCTCTGTGCTGGCAGCCCCGACCCTGCTAGGGATTCTCTCTGTCCCTCTCTGTCCTTCCTCTGCTCGTGCTGCTCTATTTCTCTCAAAAGTAAATAAACTTAATTAAAAATTAAAAAAAAGAGAGAAGAGTGTGATTATCTAGTAATATGTATAAGAAATCTTTTAGTTTCCCTGATTCCTTCCTCCATAGCTCCATTTAAATAAACTGTTTGCTACTATGAACTTGACTTGATATGTAAATAATTTTCATAAGAAACTTAAGAAATTGAGATAGTTTTTTTTTTACTCTCTATTTCCGTAAAATTGAAAAGGTACAGACCATAGAAACAATTGAAGAAAACAGGGAGACATGATTTAGAAGGAAAAGGGTGAAATTGATGGAAGAAGAAAAACCCCCTAAAAACAACTCACTTGTTAAAAATTTTCTAGATTTTATACAATCTTCTTTTTGTCATAGAGAAGTGCTATTGTAGTATGTCTCATTGGAAGCATTTTTTAAACATCTGTAACATAAGTAACTAATAGAACAGGTATTAATATAGACTTCCTTTATTCATAACCATGCCATATGGTAAAATTATATGAAGAGTGAGGCATCTTATCTATAGGCAAATTTCGTTGTTAAAACCTTATTTTTAGAAAGAATTCTCCAATAGGACTGTTAATATTTGCTAATATTTTTCTAAAAACATTTTTAAATTGGTGTGTTTATTTATATTAAATTATTGATTTGGTTGAATTTAAATCTGCCAGTACTTGTTTTCTGTATGTCCCCTGTATTCTGTGTTCCTTTGTTCCTCTTCCCCTGTGTTCTTTTAGATTAATGAAGTATTTTTTGGTTTCTATTCTATCTCCTCATTTGACTCTTTTGGTCATATATACTTGTGTTGTTATTTTATTGGTTTCTTTAGAAATTAAATATATGTACTTAAATTATCACAGTCTACCTTGCAATAGTATTATAGTACTTAACTTACAATTTAAGAACCTTACAGTGATGTCTTCTATTTATTTCCCTCTCATCCTTTGTACTATTTTGTTATATATTTTACACATATACTTTTTATAAGCTCCAACATATATTTTGCTGTAAACAGTTAACTGACTCTTTTGGGGGTGCCTGGGTAGCTCAGTTGGTTGAGCGTCCGGCTTCAGCTCAGGTCATGATCTCACGGCTCGTGAGTTTGAGGCCCGCATCGGGCTCTGTGCTGACAGCTCGGAGCCTGGAGCCTGCTTCATGTTCTATGTCTCCCTCTCTCTCTGCCCCTTCACCGCTCATGCTGTCTCTCAAAAATAAATAAAAAATAGATAAATAGTTAACTGACTTCTAAAAAAATTGTGGTAAAATAACATAAAACTTACCATCTTAATCATATTTTTAAGTGTGTACTTGAGTATTGTTAATTACATTCACATTGTTGTGCACCGAATTCCTGAAACTCTTTTCATGTTGCAATATTGAAATTCTATACCAATTAAATAACAGCTCCCCTTTGCCTTTCCCCCAAGCTCCAGGCAACCACCATTCTACTTTCTGTCTCCATGAATTTAACTGCTATA
Source organism: Panthera uncia (assembly GCF_023721935.1). Taxonomy (NCBI): domain Eukaryota; kingdom Metazoa; phylum Chordata; class Mammalia; order Carnivora; family Felidae; genus Panthera; species Panthera uncia. The sequence goes on along the minus strand of NW_026057589.1, from coordinate 11,065,596 downwards.
GGTACCTCATATAAGTAGAACCATATGCTAGTGTGTTTGTGTGTGTGTGTGTATATGTGTGTGTGTGTGTGTGTGTGTGTGTGTGTGTGTGTGAGAGAGAGAGAGAGAGAGAGAGAGAGAGAGAGAGACTGGCTTATTTCATTTAGCATAATGTCCTCAAGGTTCTTCTTTGTTGTAGCATGTATGAGGATATCCTTTTTATTTTAAGATATTTTATTTTTTTTAGTGTTTATGATTTTTATTTTAATTCCTGTATAATTAACATTCATGTTATATTAGTGTCAGGTATACAATATAGTGATTCAGCAGTTCTGTACATTACTCAGTGCTCATCATAAGTGTACTCTTAACCCCCTCCACCAATTTTACCCATACCCATATCCACCTCCCCTCTGATGCCATCAGTTCTCTATACTTAAGACTCTGGGGATTTTTTTGTTTCTTTTTTCTTTGTTTCTTAAATTCCAGATATGAGGAAATCATATAGTATTTGTCTTTCTCAGACTGATGTATTCCAGTTAGCATTATACTCTCTAGGTCAATCCATGTTGTTGCAAATGGAAGGATTTGATTCTATTTTTATGGCTGAGTAATATTCCATTACATGTGTGTATGTATGCATGTGTGTGTGTATACCACATCTTCTTTATCCATTCATCCATTGATAGACACTGGGGCTGCTTCCATAATTCGGCTATTGTAAATAATGCTGCAATAAACATAGAGGCGCATATAACTTTTCAAATTAGTGTTGTTTTCCTATTCTTTGGGTAAATACCTAGTAGTGGAATTCCTGAATCATACGGTAATTCTATTTTTAATTTTTTGAGGAACCACCATTGTTTTTTCCACATTGACTGCACCAGTTTGCATTCCTACCAACAGTGCAAAAGGGTTCATTTTTTTCCATAACCTCGCCAACACTTGTTTCTGTTTTTGATTGTAGCCATTCTGACTGGTGTGAAGTGATATCTCATTGTGATTTTAATTTGCATTTCCCTGTTGATGAGTGATGTTGAGCATTTTCATATTTCTGTTGGCCATCTGGATGTCTTCTTTGGAGAAATGTCTGTTAATGTCTTCTGCCCATTTTTTAACTGAGTTATTTGTTTTTTGGGTGTTCAGTTTTATAATTCTTTATATTTTTTGGATTCTAACCCTTTATTAGGTACATAATTTGCAAATACCTTCTCTCACTAAGTAGGTTTTCTTTTGGTTTGTTGCTCCTTTGTTGTGTAGAAGCTTTTTATTTTGATAAAGTTCCAATAGTTTATTTTTGCATTTGTTTCCCTTGCGTCAGGAGACATATGTAGAAAATAATTGCTCTAGTATATGTCAGAGAAGTGACTGCGTGTGTTCTTTTCTAGGATTTTAATGGTTTCTTAACTCACACTGAGGCCTTTTAATCCATGTTGAATTTATTTTTGTTGTATGGTGAAGAAAGGTGGCCAGTTTCATTCTTTTGCATGTAGCTGTCCAGTTTTCCCAGCACAAGTTTGAAGAGACTTTATTTTTCCCATTGCATATTCTTGCCTCCTTTCTCAAAGATTAACTGACAGTGTAATTGTGGGATTATTTCTGGACTCTCTATTCTGTTCTGTCAATCTTTATGTCTGTTTTTGTTCTATTACCATATTCCTTTGGTTAATACAGCTTTGTAAAATATCTTGAAATTGAGGATTGCAATACTTGTAGTTTTTTTCTTCTTTTTCAAGATTGCTTTGGCTATTTGGTGTCTTTGGTGGTTCCATACAAATTTTAGAATTACTTGTTCTAGTTCTGTGAAAAATGCTATTGGTATTTTGATAAAAGTTGCATTAAATCTGTAGTTTGCTTTAGGTAGTATGGACATTTTAACAATATTTGTTCTTCCATTATATGTGCATGGAATATCTTTCCGTTTGTGTCATCTTCAATTTCTTTCATCACTGTTTTACAGTGTTCAGAATACAGGTTAAATTTATTCATAGGTTTTTTTTTTAAATATGAAATTTATTGTCCAATTGGTTTCCATACCACACCCAGTGCTCATCCCAAAAGGTGCCCTCCTCAATACCCATCACCCACCCTCCCCTCCCTCCCACCCTCCACCAACCCTCAGTTTGTTCTCAGTTTTTAAGAGTCTTTTATGCTTTGGCTCTATTCCACTCTAACCTCCTTTTTTTTCTTTTTTTTCCTTCCCCTACCCATGGGTTTCTGTTAAGTTTCTCAGGATCCACATAAGAGTGAAACCATATGGTATCTGTCTTTCTCTGTATGGCTTATTTCACTTAGCATAACAGTCTCCAGTTCCATCCATGTTGCTACAAAGGGCCATATTTCATTCTTTCTCATTGCCACGTAGTACTCCATTGTGTATATAAACCACAATTTCTTTATCCATTCATCAGTTGATGGACATTTAGGCTCTTTCCATAATTTGGCTATTGTTGAAAGTGCTGCTATAAACATTGGGGTACAAGTGCCCCTATGCATCAGCATTTCTGTATCCCTTGGGTAAATTCCTTGAAGTGCTATTTCTGCGTTATAGGGTAGATCTATTTTTAATTTTTTTGAGGAACCTCCTCACTGTTTTCCAGAGCACCTGCACCAGTTTGCATTCCCACCAACAGTGCTAGAGGGTTCCCGTTTCTCCACATCCTCTCCAGAGTCTATAGTCTCCTGATTTGTTCATTTTGGCCACTCTGACTGGTGTAAGGTGATATCTGAGTGTGGTTTTGATTTGTATTTCCCTGATGAGGAGTGACGTTGAGCATCTTTTCATGTGTCTGTTGGCCATCTGGATGTCTTCTTTGGAAAAGTATCTATTCATGCCTTCTGCCCATTTCTTCACTGGATTATTTGTTTTTCGGGTGTGGAGTTTGGTGAATTCTTTGCAGATTTTGGATACTAGCCCTTTATCCGATATGTTGTTTGCAAATACCTATTCCCATCCTGTCGATTGCCTTTTAGTTTTGTTAATTGTTTCCTTTGCAGTGCAGAAGCTTTTTATCCTGATGAGGTCCCAATAATTCATTTTTGCTTTTAATTCCCTTGCCTTTGGAGATGTTAGACCAATCTTAAATCTTAACTCTTCCAGTAAATCTTACTAACTCTGGGCTTGATCTCTTTTCTTCCCTCTACTATGCTGTTATATACTTTTTGCTATTTAACTCCTATTATTGAGCCTTGTACGTAAGTTTAAAGGCTTGTTTTCCCAATTAGACTGGTTTTTTTTTCATACAGTGACTAGGTCATACACATTTTGTTTCTGACTGTTTCCATCTCTCTATACCCCAGCCATCATCAAGGTTTGAAATACCTGAATATTACATCTTCTTTGGGGATGTGTCAAGTAAGAAATTGCTACGGCTGAGGTCAGAGAGGTCTTTTCCTGCTTTCTCCTCTAGGGTTTTGATGGTTTCCTGTCTCACATTCAGGTCCTTTATCCATTTTGAGTTTGTTTTTGTGAATGGTGTAGGAAAGTGGTCTAGTTTCATTCTTCTGCATGTTGCTGTCCAGTTCTCCCAGCACCATTTGTTAAAGAGACTGTCTTTTTTTCCATTGGGTATTCTTTCCTGCTTTGTCAAAGATTAGTTGGCCATACTTTTGTGGGTCTAGGTCTGGGGTTTCTATTCTATTCCATTGGTCTATGTGTCTGTTTTTGTGGCAATACCATGCTGTCTTGATGATTACAGCTTTGTAGTAGAGGCTAAAGTCTGGGATGCCTCCTGCTTTGGTCTTCCAGGGTCTTTTGTGGTTCCATATGAATTTTAGGATTGCTTGTTCTAGGTTCGAGAAGAATGCTGGTGCAATTTTGATTGAGATTGCATTGAATGTGTAGATTGCTTTGGGTAATATTGAGATTTTAACAATATTTATTCTTCCAATCCATGAGCATGGAATGTTTTTCCATTTCTTTGTATCTTCTTCAATTTCCTTCCTAAGCTTTCTATAGTTTTCAGCCTACGGATCTTTTACATCTTTGGTTAGATTTATTCCTAGGCATTTTATGCTTCTTGGTGCAATTGTGAATGGGATCAGTTTCTTTATTTGTCTCTCTGTTGCTTCATTGTTAGTGTATAAGAATGCAGCTGATGTCTGTACATTGATTTTGTATCCTGCGACTTTGCTGAATTCGTGTATCCGTACTAGCAGACTTTCGGTGGAGTCTATCGGTTTTCCATGTATAATATGTCATCTGCAAAAAGTGAAAACTTGACTTCATCTTTACCAATTTTGATGTCTTTGATTTCCTTTTGTTGTCTGATTGCTGATGCTAGAACTTCCAACGCTATGTTAAGCAACAGGGCTGAGAGTGGACATCCCTGTCATCTTCCTGATCTCCGGGGGAAAGCTCTCGGTTTTTCCCCATTGATGATATTAGCTGTGGGCTTTTCATAAATGGCTTTTATGATGTTTAAGTATGTTCCTTCTATCCCGACTTTCTCGAGGGTTTTTTTTTAAAAAGGATAGCAAATTATGTCAAATGCTTTTTCTGCATCGATTGACAGGATAATATGGTTCTTATCTTTTCTTTTATTAATGTGATGTATCTCATTGATTTGCGAATGTTGAACCAGCCCTTCAGCCCAGGAATGAATCCCACTTGATCATGGTGAATAATTCTTTTTATATGCTGTTGAATTCGATTTGCTAGTATCTTGTCGAGAATTTTTGCATCCATATTCATCAGGGATATTGGCCTGTAGCTCTCTTTTTTTGCTGGGTCTCTGGTTTGGGAATCAAAGTAATGCTGGCTTCATAGAATGAGTCTGGAAGTTTTCCTTCCCTTTCTATTTTTTGGAATAGCTTGAGAAGGATAGGTACTAACTCTGCTTTAAATGTCTGGTAGAATTCCCCAGGGAAGCCATCTGGTCCAGGACTGTTATTTGTCAGGAGATATTTGATGACTGATCAATTTCTTCACTGGTTATGGGTCTGTTCAAGTTTTCTATTTCTTCCCGTTTGAGTTTTGGAAGTGTGTGGGTGCTTAGGAATTTGTCCATTTCTTCCAGGTTGTCCAGTTTGTTGGCATATAATTTTTCATAGTATTTTCTGATAATTGCTTATATTTCTGAGGGATTGGTTGTAATAATTCCATTTTCATTCATGATTTTATCTATTTGGGTCATCTCCCTTTTCTTTTTGAGAAGCCTGGCTAGAGGTTTATCAATTTTGTTTATTTGTTTAAAAAACCAACTCTTGGTTTCATTGATCTGCTCTACAGTTTTATTAAATTCTATATTTATTTCTGCTCTAATCTTTATTATTTCCTTACTTTTACTGGTCTGGGGTTTTGTTTGTTCTTTTTCTTGATCCTTCAGGTATAAGGTTAGGTTGAGATTTTTCTTTCTTCTTGAGCTAGGCCTATATTGCCATGAACTTCCCTCTTAGAATAGCTTTTGCTTCATCCCCCAATTTTTGGTCTGTTGTGTTTTCATTTTCATTTTCATTTGTCTTCATGTATTTTTTTACTTCCTGTCTTATTTCTTGGTTGACCCATTCATTGTTTAGTAGCATGTTATTTAACCTCTATGTATTCGTTTTTTTTTCCAGATTTTTCCTTGTGGTTGATTTCTAGTTCTGTAGTGTTGTAGTCAGAAAAGATGCATGCTATGACTTCAGTCTTTTTGAATTTGTTGAGATTTGTTTTGTGGCCTAACATATATCTAAGGAATGTTCCATGTGCACTTGTGAAGAATGTGTATTCTACTCTTTCAGGGTAGAATGTTCTGAATATTCCAATAGATCCGTCTGCTTAGCTGTTTCAGACTTGTAGCTATGCTTCCCTCTTGATTTCTTGGCTCTCACCCTCGATAAGCAAAGTTCAGGAATCAGCCAAGGATTTGTGGGGATGCATTATGCAGACTTTGGAGATACCCTCCCAGCCTCACCCAGCCCTCAGTGGTTTCCCCTTTTTGGAGACTTCCTCTTTGAACTTTCAGGTCTTCCAGCAGCCTGAAGCTCTAACTTCTCATTCTTCAGCCCCACCAAGACTACTCCTTCTGATAAGCTCTATTCCCTGTTCACCACACAGACTGGGAAATAACCTTACTGAAAAAGTTAGAAAACCATGGATGTCACCTATTGGCTTCCCTTATTTCAAAGGCCGTATCCCCTTGAGTTTCTACCTGCTATTTATTGTTTCAAATATTCTTCAAATAGTTGTTTTCTTATATCTTAGAGTTTGTAATTGTTACTGTTAGGAGGGTTATCTAGTTTAAGATACTTCACTGTTTGTGAATGCCATAAGTCATTAGCGCATTTTTAATGTATTTTTAAAAAGAAAAATAAAAGTATGGTTTCTAAGAAATTGCTTATAAGTATTTCTAAGCAATTTCTAAGAAATTGCTAACAATAGCTGTATTTATGCAGCTATTTTTAGAAAAGCAAGAAGTAAAAAAATACTTCCTAGAATGGGGAAAGAATTAGGTAATATTCTTTCAAAAATAATTTCTGGACTTTTGATTCAACTATGTAGTGTGATGGGCGTGAAGATGTACTGTTTAGATTTCCTTCTGCAGGAAACATGATTTACTGATGGCCACAGCTGCTGCCCTTTAGACCCACTCCCAAGTTCATACCAAGGCAGTGATTCCAAAGTGATCTTTCTAGGCAATGGCTGCATATGATAGGAGTTGTAAGGCAGACCCTTTCCAATGTCATGCAGGAATCCTTTACTGGGATACTTTGGTTCAAAGATTTCCCATTGGCTAGGCCAAAACTTAGTTAGAACTGTGCTGCAGTCTGACACTCCTCCTACCCAGGCTTCCTTCCTTCCCTTTTTCCATTACAGGTACTAGACCTACATCACAGTCTCTCTTACCATCCCTTGCTACCTTCTCATCACCTATTATAAGTAAGTCCCCAAATCTTTTGCTTGTCTGATTGGCATCTGCTTGTTGGAACACGCAAACAAGACCAGAAACAGACCCAAACTACTGACTGAAAATGAACCAAAATGATGACTTAAAGGAAAAAAAAAATGTTCTTAGAGAAAAATTCCAAATAGTATATGTAGATATTCTCTCCTTTTGGAGGTAGAGCTTAATTCTCCTCCCTTCCAATGTGGGATGGGCTTAGTGACTTGCTTCCAATGAATACAGCAATATCTGCCAGTATTCCCCCTTTTAAAAATCATCTCCCATTCCACATAGACACAGGAACCTTTTTATACATTTTTTCATAATGCTCCCCCACCCCAGATGAAATTTTGATAACATAAATATACTACACATTTGTTTATGTACTATTTATATATCCATGTTTTATGCATAAGAAGAGTTACTTTTTTACCTCCAGGAATGAATTTTTATTCGCTTGAGGGTGTTATAATAACCCCACTTAGAATGCATAGAACAGAATATGGAAAAAGCAAATCTCTAACTTACGATGGAGAAATGTGGCAGACACCACCTTAAACAAGTGATCAAAGTTTACATCACCAGTGATAATTCCTGCTAATACCATATACCCCCAATATGATACAGTGGGAAGAGTGTTGTGCCTATGTAGGAATCTTCCTAAGAAAATGTAACCTCTGTCTTTTCATAAGAAAACATCCAACAAACCCAAATTGAGGAACATTCTACTAAATATCTGACCACACTTCAAAAGTGTCAGTGGAGTAAAAAAAACAAGAGAAATTTGAGAAACTGTCAAAGATCATCTGAGACTAAGGAGACATGACTACCAAGTGCAACGTGGTATCCTAGATCCTTGCATAGAAAATGATCACTAGGAGAAAAATGATTGTGTAATGTGTTTGTAGTGTGTAGTTTACTTCATATCATTATATATTTCTTAGTTTTACAAATATACCATGGTTTTTAAAGATAATAGGGAAAGCTGCGGGAAGGAATAAAGGGAACTGACTCTGCTATCTTTGTAACTGTTCTCTAAATCTAAAATTATTACAAAACTAAATGTTAAAAAAAGGAGTGTTCAAAAAATAATTATCATCTGTATTCATTATGCAAAAATAATGGTACAAATCTAAAAAGAAAAGTAGGTACATATAGATCACTAGAATTACAAATGTTAAGCTAATCTGAAAATGAGTTTTTTAGAAGTATTAGTAAATGAAAAAATATAGTGGTTGTAGTAGTTTTCATATTAGTGAAGCTGTGGTATAGTGTATCATGATGTCTGTGCACAGTTAATTCAGATTGTCCTGGATATACAGCAGAATCACATATATTCAAAACTGGCTAGAGAACCATAAAAAATATTGATAAACCATAAACAGAAATGTATCAAGTTGGGGGATATGTCTAGGTGCTGCAAGGGTCAGTGTTATGTCCTATGTTATATAGCTGCTACGTTAATGATGTAGAACAAGGAGTAAAAAGCATGTTAATGAAATTCACAGATGATATTAAATTGCAAATACCAGTAAGGGCAGTAAAGCAATATAAAGGTATCCAGAGAACTTAGAAATAAGGAGTAGAGACAACAAAATGAGATTCTGTCCCTCCAAAGTAGAAAGTACTTTAGGAAAAAACAATAAAACAGAATGGGTATCTAGAATGGGTGAAATCTGAAAGTCATCAAATAGTCAAAAAGACCTGAGGGTAAAAATGAATAACAAAGTAGATAGGAATTTATGATACAGTGATTTTGAATATTATGGTTACATATACTACATGCCACAAAGAAAGAATAGCGTGGTCTGTTCTTCATACCTAATAAAATGACATCTGGAAGACAGAACTCATTTTGTGTCACGTTGGTATTGAGCCACCATCGACAAAATGGAAATAGTAATAAAAATGATTAAGCCTTAGAACACTGCCAACAAATATATTTATCTTCAGCAAATTAACTGAGCTATTTACCAGTCCTTCCATTCATAACTGCTGATTCTAGTTCGTATCCCACATAGGTGACACTTGCTGAGACATACAAGTTATACCAAGCCTCAAAGTACCTTACCTACCTCTTTTTAACGTTCTCCCTTGTCTCCCAAATTAAGTTTACAAATTCTTTGTAATAAGTTCCTATTTTCATTAGGATTAAATTAATATAGCCTCCCTTCATTACTTACTACAGCTGACTGAAGCTTATGTTGCATCTGCATCACAGTGATGCAAGCCTTATTTGTAAATACATGTATATGCTCCTAATGGCACCTAGAGTATACACTAGAGTAACATCTGAGAAGTGTTTTGCAATTGAGACCTAACTGAATAACAACTATAAGAGAAAAACACAGAGATCAGAATTCTAATAGCAGTGCACTATTCTGGTGATCACAGCATACATCAGGAAGCCTCAAGACATTATCACCTGTTGGCAAGGAGTCATTCAGAATAATGTATGAAGAAATCTCTTTTCTGCATAACTGTATATGCTTAAGTATTGCATAATAATAGATGCTTTTGCAAAAAATTTCTCAACACTAAAAACTTTATGAATTTTTATTTTTATGGTTTAAGAATACCTATTTCTTTAACTTCTGCACTGAACAACTATAATCCTAAGGGCACATGTAATGGTTATGCCCAGTAGTTTCCAATAAGCAAAATACTTAGGAAAATCAGTGAGTTAGAAGAAATACTGAGATCTTGTCTCAACCTCCTCCTTTTATGTATGAAGTCGTGGAGGGCAGAGATGAAGGAAGGAACACCTCATATGGTTGGGGAAAGGATATTCAACAATATAGTATTTTTAAGAAACTAAGGACAATGCTACATTGGATGGGAGACTGGACCAAATAAATTCTAAGGTCCCTCTGCATGCTTTGAGGATATTTTGTGTTAATTATTTGGCTGCTTGAATGCCTGTAGAATACAAACACAATATGGTTGTCTCAAAATCTTTACAAAATTAAATAGAATATCATCTATCCTCATTTTTCAGTAAACCTCCCCACTGTAGAGATAGAGTTCTTTTATATAAAATAGAGCAAATTCCATATATATACAACAAGAATGTATAAAGTACAACAAAAACTGCTCCCTCAGTTCAGGCTCTAGTTGCCTAGGTGTTATACTTGGTTATTGAATTATTTATTATTGGACAGCCTGGCCTTAACTCTCAAAAAATACAGGACCCTGAACATCAGAACTATAGAGAGGTTAAAAGGCTAGACATAGGCACATTTATCATTAATTCTAAGAAAAACTTGGTGACAAGAAATAAAAGGGGGCATGATGCTTCTATACCTGAAATAGTTCATACTGGTCAGTATTTTCTTAAACATTTTTATAGTAAACTCCAAAGAGTTGCCTTCTTCATATTCCTTGTGGTGACCCTGTCATAACCTGATTCTAACACATCTGTCAGAGGCATAGCTGTCATTTCTATGGTCACATCAAGTCACTTTACAATAGATAGTAAACTGATCATGTCCACTGACTTAAGCATAGGAGAATCTAACTTACTGTTGATATTAAACATCTAATTTTGCTCATTTAGCCCTTAATTTCTTTAGAAAGCCACATATTCCTCACTATCCTTGTCATCCTAGATGCTATTTGTTACCATTTCTTGATTTTTATTTAGGCCCTAATATCTGTATTGTCCTTAGAAACTGAGACTAGTTCCTTGACTATGAGATAAAAACGGAGAGGGAGGCAAACCATAAGAGACTCTTAAATACCGAGAATAAACTGAAGGTTGCTAGAGGGGAGATGGGTGAAGGGAAGGACTAAATGAGTGATGGGCTTTGGGGAGGGCACTTGTTGGGAGGAGCACTGGGTGTTATATGTAGGTGATGATTCCCTGGGTTCTGTTCCTGAAACCAATACTACACTGTATGTAAACTGACTTGAATTTAATTAAATAAGTTAAAAATGGGGGGGGGGGGGAATTAGCTGTTCTTTAAAAAATTTTTTTAAATTATCATAATTATGACATTACATGTCCATATTTTCCTCTTTTATTGTCATTTACATATCTTAATCATGGAATGAGATCTCTGTATTCTTATTTTCTATCATTGTAATCTACTTCCTATACTACGTAGGAAAAAAAGTATTCTACTAAACCATGAATATAAAATGAACTACCATTTAGGCCATTTAGAAAACTTCATCTAGTATTTATTCTCTAATCCTTTCATCATAATTTGAATTCACTGTAGTCTTACTTTCCTTTGCAGTGATGTTGACATTTAGATAGATATTTATAATAGAATCTGCAGTATCTTTTAACTTAGTGTTCCCATATAGATTGCTGAAGCTTGCTTGAGTACTGAAAATATCTCTAAATGCCATCTTAAATGTTTTCTTCTTTCTTCCTGACTCCTTTTCCCTCAAAGCTAACTCAATTCCCAAAAGTTGGATAAGAATAATTCAAAAAGTCACATCTTTTTCTTGTGTCTATAACCTAGGGTTAGGGTATGTGTTCCATTAACTTAAATGAGTTAATGCTTATTTTAGACTCTGATGAAAACAGGAGGTAATGTGGGGTTTAATTCCATTTATTTTGTTTTTTCTATTATCATTTCTTTTACCATAGTTCACTATTCTTTTTTCCAGACTTATTAATCACATTCTAGCCTATGGTATGTTGAACTTTACGTTCACTTTCTTTTGCACTGAATTCATCATAACTGCATGTAGTCAGGCAATAAATGATCAAAATGAAATAGACTTCACTGTCACCTTACAGACCCCGTCATATAGAAACCATGCCATAATTTATTTTCTTGGAATTTATTCAGTGTCACAAGAAGCTTTAAAAATAATAATTAGGTATTGCAAAATGCCTGATGATACCCAAATACTCTTTTTTAAAAATTGAAGCATTGGGATTGGGGGGACGACTGGGTGGCTCAGTCGGATGAGTGTCTGACTTCGACTCAGGTCATGATCTCGTGGTTGAGAGTTTGAGCCCTGTGTCAGGCTCTGTGCTGACAGCTCAGAGCCTGGAGCCTGCTTCAGATTCTGTGTCTCCCTTTCTCTCTGGCCCTCTCCCACTCAATGCTCTGTCTCAAAAATAAATATAAGCATTAAAAAAAAAAATTGAAGCATGGGGGTGCTTGGGGGGGCTCAGTCGAGTAAGCATCTGCCCTTGGCTCAGGTCATGATATCATAGTTTGTGAGTTTGAACCCCCTCATCAGGCTCTCTGCTGTCTGCACAGAGCCAACTTCAGATCCTCTGTCCCTCTCTGTCTCTTTCCCTCCCCAGCTCACTCACATGCTCTTTGTCTCAAAAGTAAAGAAAAAATAAAATAAAATAAAAATAAAATGAAATAAAATAAAATAAAATAAAACAAAATTGAAGCATAGTTGGCATACAGTATTAAAGTAGTCTCAGATGTACAACACAGTAATGCAGCAGTTCTGTACATTAAGAGATGTTCACCACAATAAGTGGTGTATGTTCGTCACCTTATAACAATATTATTGACTATAATTCCTGTGCTATATTTTTCATCCCCATGACTTATTTTATAATTGAAGTTTATATCTCTCAATCCCCTTGACCTAGTTCACCTATCCCCTCTAGCAACCACCAGTTTGTCCTCTGTATTTATGAATTTGTTAGTTATTTTATTTCTTAGAGTCCACATATAATATAAATTATATGCTATCTGCCTTTCTCTGCCTGATTTATTTCACTTAGCATAGTACTCTCTAGATCCATCCACACTGTTGCAAATGGCAAGATGTCTTTCTTTTCTATGCTGAGTAATATTCCATTGTGTATATATATCGCATATTCTTTACTCATCCATCTATCAGTGGATACTTGGGTTGCTTCCATATCTTGGCTATTATAAATGATGTTGCAGTTAACATAGGGATGCCTATACCCTTTTGAATTAGTTTTTTGTTTTCTTTGGGTAGATACCCAGTAGTGGAATTATTGGATATTGTGGTATTTCTGTGTTTTAATTTTTTGAGAAAACTTTATACTGTTTTCCACAGTGATTGCCCAATTTACATTACCACCAGCAGTACATGAAGCTTCTTTTTTCTCCACATCCTCATCAACACTTACTATTTTTTGTGTTTTTGATTCTAGCCATTCTGACGGTGTAAAGTGATATTGTGGTATTGATTTGTGTTTCTCTGATGATTAGTGACAGTGAGCATCTTTTCATGTGTCTTTTGGCCATCTGTATGTCTTCTTTGGAAAAGTGTCTATTCAAGCCTTCTCCCCTTTTTTAATTGGGTTATTTTGTTGTTGAGTTTTATGAGTTCCTCATATAGTTTAGATATTAACCGCTTATTGGACATACCATTTGCAAATATTTTCTCCCATTCAGTAGGTTGCCTTTTTGTCTTATTGATGGTTTCTTTCCCTATGCAAACCTTTTTATTTTGAGATATTCCCAATTATTTCTTTTTGCTTTTGTTTCCCTTGCCTGGGGAGATACCAAATATTTCTGCTCTCCCCAATCTGAATTGTCATCATGAAGTAAATCCTAAGTTTTAGGAAAAGTCCATGTGGTTTATTTAATATGAATTGTTTAGGAAAAATTAAAATTGCTGGTAATCAGTCAACTTTCTCTTAGCTCCTTATATATGAACCACTGCCAGGCTGTATTAACACAAGGTTTCAAATTACCGTCTATTACCTTGAGAATGTGGAGGTAGCATCATTTTGCTTGTTTGTGTCTTGATACTGGGTTTAACTCTGGACTCCAAGATCAATTATGGGTTTCCATAGTTTTTCATTCTTGAGACTTGAGTTCATACAAATCTGTAGATTATTTATTTATTTATTTATTAATTAAGTGAACTCTACGCCCAACCTGGGGTTCAAATTCATGACCCTGAGATCAAAAGTCATATGCTCTAGTGACTAAACCAGCCAGGTACCCCTAAATATTCATAAGTGTCTTGTATAATGTTTTAATTTTCTTTTTATTGGCCTTTTCACAGAAAGCCAAGCTGAAGAGTTTAACATTCCTACCAATTCCCGTTTGTTATTCTTTGTAGTTGTCCTACCCCACTTCCATCTGAATCTATTTTTAATTCTTTCTGATTTCCTTTCATTCCTCTATTGAACATTATTTCATTTTGCTTTGTCTCCTTTGTCCGACCTCCTTGATGATTAGCATATTATTTCATTCTCCCATTTTTTTTATTTGCTATGCAGTTCTTTATTTATTTCATTTCATTCATAATATTCATTTCAATCGTTTTCAAAAATATAATATTCCACTGCAACCCTCCTTTACATCATAAATTTGCTTCACTTGTGGTTACAAACTCACAAGTTTTTTCCCACCTTTAAAAATGATTTCATTTATCTTCATAGGTTAAAAACTCAAGGTGAAAGACAAGCCATGGGCAACTTATAAAAGAGAATTTATGGGTAATTTGAGAGTGGCAGATACTGGAAAAGCATTATGGGTTCATCCCAGATCTACTTGGAGGACTTGGTTAAACTTAATGAACTTATTCAGTGCATTGCTTAGGCTGGCACTTATGCCTGTGCCTTCTGTCACAACTCTTGCTCTTAAAACTGGGTTGCTTTGGCTTCGAGGCCTATCATGTGTTCCTCTATAAGTACATCACAACTCTTAAAGATTGCTTAAAAGGAAGAAGGGGTTGATAAAGCCTAGCCATGAAAATCACTTCAGATCTGAAAGATACACAAAATTCAAAATGCTTTACTACTTTACAGAAACTTGCCTGTGATCTCCTTAGAGGTGGTTTCACTGAAGCAAAACGCTTAGGTTTTCATCTCTCCATTGCTTAAAGCTAACTCTGTAGACTGATCGCACATTGTCAGTATTCTGTCCTTGAACTGTAGGAACCAGATTCTGTTCCAGAGTCACCTAGCAATATGTCCAGCTTCCTAGATATTCAAATATCTTCTTATCCTATGGTTTATCTTGGCTGGGTTATATCACTTATCAAGTCTTGTGTATTCTTACTCTAGGTTCATTTTCAGGTTTATAATTTTCAAGTGTAGAATAAAAGTTTCCATTTACAAAAAAATAAGTGTATTTACCCAGGTATTTAAAGGTATATTATTGATAATTGAGGTTTATTTTTCCAAAGAGTAAGGATTCTTGAGAGAAATTTTGAGAGTGAAAACTGAGTTTCTAGAATTGTATTTTTATATACTCCTCTCATAGACAAAGAGAGAAAAGGGAGATAAGGCATGGGGCAGAGACAGAAAGAGAGAAAGAAAATAGCTTAAAAAATAAATGATAGAAAGTAAAGTCTGAAGAGAAGACAAAAATCAAGAATAGTAATTTCCATCAGAGCTCATCTGAAGGCATGTAATTAAAACTGAGGACAGTTGATAACTAAGAATAAAGACCAGAAATAATACTTTACAGTAGGATTAGTTCACTTGGAGGTACCTAGTGCTTGTGGAAAGTGTAAAGGGGATGGAGGAAAGAAGGCTAAGAGAAGACACTAAATTATCTTAGAGCCTTTCACATTATTTTTGCAGATCCTATTATAGTAAAGTGGGCAGAAAGGGGGCTGCGGAACAAGTCATAAGAATTTCTGTTTCCAGCTGTCCAGTAGTCCACTTTCATGTCTTATTTATGACAACGTAATCTTCAGATTGAAATACTGTTTGGCACCATTGCACAACTAAAATTTGGTGCAAATGAAACACATACTGTCTGATTTCGTATAATCTTACTTCCACCAATTCAGAATAACTTTGCCTTTTTCTCTTAAGTTCCTATGGAAAATGTCACTAATTCATTTTATTTTACTACACAGTTTATCACAATCTAGGACTGACTTTTTGTTCTTATACCAGAGTTAATAGTGTATAGTATAACTTTCAAAAAGCAGAACTACTCTTGCATTTCTTCCTCTAGCTTCAGAATAAAGTGTTGCAATATCTTAGACATGTGTTTTAAATGGCCCTTCTTTTATTCTTTTTTTGGAGCTGAGCAGAAAATAATAAATTTAAATAATGACAGAATTGACTGTTAGCATCAGTATAAAGTATGCAGGGTGTGTGTGTGTGTGTGTGTGTGTGTGTGTTGAAGAGACTCTGAACCATAAACAGAAATCATCAGATGATGAGTTAAGTATCAAAGTTCTTTGGAATAAGAACCCCATTTCCAAATAACAAGTTAAATTACTAAGTAAAAGTCCTTTGGGGTAATTAAATGGGTGAGAATAGAAATATCTATGTAATACTGTTTCCATTCAATTCAATAATCTTGCTCCTGTATTTACAAAACTAAAATTTGAAATGACATTTTTGCTAAAGACATCCTTGTCTCTATCCATGGTATGATGAAAGCAAGATTTTAAGGTTGAGAGAAGAGTTGAGAGAAATGTTCTTGATAGTCTCCATTCACTATGTAGGTAAGGCAACAATAACTTTTTTTTTTTTTTTTTTTTTTTTTTATTTTTGGGACAGAGAGAGACAGAGCATGAACGGGGGAGGGGCAGAGAGAGAGGGAGACACAGAATCAGAAACAGGCTCCAGGCTCCGAGCCATCAGCCCAGAGCCTGACGCGGGGCTCGAACTCACGGACCGCGAGATCGTGACCTGGCTGAAGTCGGACGCTTAACCGACTGCGCCACCCAGGCGCCCCTAGGCAACAATAACTTTATTGCCTGTAATTTGAAAATAGTTTTTATAGGGCCCTTGAATTACTTTATCACTAAGCGATTTCTCTCTCATCTTTGTAATAAGCACTATTCCAAAATCACAAAGTGAGAAAAGTAACTTAAGTATTTTATATTGAATAATATGCTATAGGATTACCATATTTTCTGAAACATATCCATGATCTTTGAAGAAAAACTATAACGTATTATTTCATCAGTTATTTTCTTCGTTGTTGGCTTCTTCCTCATCCCTGTTTCGATTTTTCTCTATCTGGAAAGAGGATAGATAACTTTCAAAAGTATAAATTTCAAACCATTATCACATCTTTTTTATTATATTTTATATTGCCAATGTATGTTGACATATATATATTGGGCTGAAGCATATCACATCCAGCATTATGGCAGCAGGGAATGTAGGAGTCACAGAAGAGTGAAGCATTAGTTGTATTCATTGGTTGGTGATTACTCCTATGGAAAAGAGGAAATGTTTAAAGGCCTCCAGATTTCTTAAATCTAGCTGTGAGCTCATTAAATACAATAATTTTAATATTTGGAATGATCCATGTAAAATCCCTTTGAAAATACCACGTCAGGCTAAATGTTTATCATGAAAATTTGATGATTTGATAATTTACCTAAAACTGGCCGTTTAAAGCAGTCCCTGTATTTCAAACATGGGAGTTTTTCAAAGGGCTGTTAGTGTGTCATTCCATATGACAAAATATTGAACCCTACACCCAGAATATAGAAGATAGACTGAATAGAAGATTGTAATTATGAGATATATAGGCTGGATCATGACCTGAGCCGAAATCAAGAGTCAGACATTCAACTGACTGAGCCCACCCAGCTTCCCCTTAAAAATATTTCTGAAAGTATAACTGAGGTAACAGAAAAGTAAAGAAAATTATTTCTAAGTAGTCTAAAATTAAGAAGATAAAGAAATTGATTAAGTGTGAGTTAACACGGTAGCTGCCTGTACAAATTTGTTGGTCTCAGCACCAAGGGTGTGTGATTTTTAAGTGCTATGTAGGACTTGGAGCTATGAAAGGCACAGAATTGTAGCTGAGATTCCAAATCCTCCAAAGACTACATCCCAGGTGAAAGGACAGAACTAAAAAAAAAAAGTCTTTCCGTTGGGACTGTAAGAGCTCAAGAAAACTTGTCTCACTAGCCTTGGGCTCTGGATTAAGGGGATGAGGGTAAAGAGAGAGGGACAGAGAGAAAGAGAAACAGAAAAATGAAATGTCTAGTTTTGTTTACATATCTATAGCCAGAGGCCTGCCCTCATTCCTGTTTGGGGTCAAATTTACCTTGTTTACATGGTTTAGGAATTCCTAAAATCAAAAATTGACATAAAAATCAACGTGGACTGGAAAGATCCATGTAGCACCTATACAAAGCAACAGCAACAATTTTGGAGGAACATAACTATTCAAGGATTCCCACAAATAGAATCCCACTTAAAAATGAACTCATAACCCCAAATTAGGAAATACAGAAAGCATTCCATCCAAAGAGTTGACAGATACAACAAAGCAGTATGAGATGCCCAAGAATTTTCAATAATAGCATTATCAGATAAAGATGATAAAATAATTCTTCTAAACACTTAAAGATATGAAAAGAATGGAAAATGAGAGAAACAGTATCAAATATCCAGGCAGATTTTAAAAGAGAACTTCTAGATATAAAAATTAAATTTATTGAAATCAAAAGATCCATTCTCAAATACAAAGATTCTGAAATTGCCCATGAGACAAAAAAAAAATATTTACTTCTGAATTGAACAGTGAGATTCCTTACACATATTGAACAGTGAGATTCCTTACAGATACTTTGTTTACTCAAACCACATGCCATTTCACCAGTGACTTCTGGATCTTAACATGTGACTCTTATAACCTCTGAGAACTAATTTATTGAGTTCTAGCAAATCCCAAGTCAGTATACCATGTGTTAGTTAAACTGAATGGCTTCTTCAAAATAAACCACACAACACTGATGTTGATCCTATTAGATTAAGACAAATTAAAAATCTAATACATAGTTTTGCTGTCAGGTCCTAAAGTTCAAAGGTCAATATGGTATATTGCAATAAGGCTATAGGTTACCCATGCCCCAATATTTTATCATAATAAACCAAATAGGGATGAAACACCCAGCAGTAGCCCATAAATCTATTAGCAGTGAACTGTCAATGTCCTATATACCAGGGTAATTTGTTAATTCAGAGCTAGGTCTCTTTTTTCACTAGACCTTGTAAACTCCTTTCTGAAACATCAATAAACCATCTGCTTTGACTTGTTAATCAAATGACTTTATTCAGTCCAAAGCAATTTTTTCCTAATAAAAACAGAGTATTTATCTCCATGGCTATAAAAGAGGATTGTTTTCAACTGTTCACTTATAGTTAAGAAGCACATTTAGTTTGGATTGATTTCCAATGCTTCGGTCATATCTTGTCACTTTCCATTTCTTACACACAGCATCTCAGTTTAGCCATTTAGGAAAAGAAAAACAGTCAAATTCTGAATGTGGTATGGGACCAGTCCACAAAAACTGAGGAGTAAGTTTGAGGAAAGAACTCACCCCAAATTACCGTAGATCAACATTTCAATATCATGGTTTCCCTCTGAAAGTTTTCTTATTCTTAGAGAGTGTTCATACTAGACACTGTTTCTCCCTCACCTGAGGTTTCTAGATGTTTGCCTTTTAGTAGTCAGTATTGCTCTGTTCTGAGTCACAGAGCAGAATAATAGAAACTTCTTATCCTCTCTTAAGCTTTATTGTGTTAGTGTAAAATAAAGTCAGCCTCAGTGAGATGGGATCATAGCATGTGAAGCTCTGCAAAGCTACCCCAGAAAATTGACCCCCTTTTCTCCAAACCACCAAACTGACATAAAATGAGTATTTCTGAGGTATCCGTGGGGATATTCTCAATGCTTTGTGAATGAGCATCTTCAGGAATCGTCACGCTTCTTGCACCCTGTGTCCTTGGAGCTTACTGCCAGCTGGCAAATGGGAGCACAGCCTATGACCTTTGACCTTGAATCAGCTCCTCTTGGACTGTAAGAAAAATGATGTCCGGGGAGAGGTCTGAGCATTTGAGTTATTGCTGGATTCTGCCCTCTTAAAAAACAAAGAAGAAACTCAAAGGTGCCCTTAATGAGCAGAGGCTTCAAATGCAGCACAAATCATGGTGCATTCTGGGAACTGTTTCTCAGTGGCACAGCTTCCTTTCCCAGTGCAAGTCCCTGAACAAAGGAAAAAATATGCAGCAAACAAAAAGTGTAATTAAAGTGCCTAAAGTGCTTTGCAAACTTGTGATTCTTTTTATTCAGACATTATTTGGTGAGCCACCTTTTAGATTTTTTAATGTTTGAGGTGGCATTGTCGGGGAGGATCATCAAACAGTCCTGTTTCTCTCAACGTCCTTTATCTACTCACTTTTACATGGAGGAAAAAAAATCTTTAAGCCCTTAATGCAAATCTTAGGCTCTTTGTTGAGCCTGAGAAAGAAAATATGAAAAAATTTGAAATTTTATGATTATATCAATGGGTTTCTAATATGGCAAGTTTTTCCTAACATTTTGCTTTTTGATTTTAACATTCCCATGAATTTTTTTCTCTTAGTGTTTCCATAAAAAATGTGAACCAAATACATTAATATTAACTGCCCCTCAGGCATGAAATTCTCTCAAATATCAATTATTTTTCACTTAATAATAAAGATTTCATTTATTGAACCCCCACCTTCACCCAAGCATTATGTATTCATACCTAGCTCACACCATAACTAGGAGAGACTACCAATCATGAACTCATTAATGTTCTCCACACTGTAGTTCTCCACCTTGTAAGTTATTTTCATGAGGATGAGGAGAGCCTATTACTGGAAATCTTGAGGAAAGCATCCTTCAGATATGGTTGAATAATACAGTCTTTCTCTTAATGAGAGGAACTGATGGACAGATTCCCTAACTTTAATATTCAGAAGGATAAATTGGACTGGAATGAGAATGGGAGTACCAGAAAGTACAAGAAAATTATGTATATAATTTGAAATGTGCGTTAAACAACATATTTTTTAAACTTCTGTCATCATCAAACTCAGTGCTGTAAATTTCCAGAAATTTCTTATGAAGGGTTAATTTATAGACTTGAATAATAACTTGGGGATAAAGAAGAGAGCATGATATGATTATTTTTAGAATTCAGTATCAAATAAAAACCCAATTCATACAGTTCATACCAAACAAAATATGCTTGGTTTGAATAACTTGACTGTCATTATGGTCCCAAATCCCTGAGTGGTTAGGTTCCTTTTTAACCTTGTTGGTTTGCCTTTTTGGCTTTGTTTTTCCCTTGTAACATGCAGTTTGGAATCAATTTTTGTAAAATGTTTCACAGAAAGTTATACAAAGAGGGTCACTTACAGGTAAGGGAAAGGAAAAAAAAAAACATTGGTTTTAAGAGGCAGGCTGAGTCAATGACTCAAAATCTCATGAGGATTGGACAGCATAATTGAAGGTCACCTTTTTGTCAGAGATGAAGAAGATTCTGAGAGGGTGAATAGAATGCTGGAAAATGTTGTGGTTAGATAGGTTAAAAGATCAAAGACTGTGCAGAATATTTATGAAGTTGACTAAGCAATGGATAGAAATAAATGATAGGGAAATAAAAAATAGATTAAAATATTGCTACCTAGCAAAGCAATAATAGTATAAAAGCTAGCATATAATTGAAAGGAATACAATTATATATTTCTCTTCCTTTTGGTAGGACTATACAAGAAAATTGTGTTGCATTTTTTGAAGATCTTAAAAAAGGAATTAATAAAACTGTATTTTTAGACATTAAAGGATTAATGTAATTAATGTCTCAGTCACGTTTAAGATGTATGTTTAATATGTATGGCTTTGCTAAGCAAACTCAAGATGAGAAGTGGCCACAAACATGTAAAATTTCAATTTAAGTATAAGCTATCTAACATGCCACTGGGGGTTATGTGTGTAAGAGAGTAACATTATTTCTCATTTCTTTCTAAACATGAAAATTTTAGCTCACCATTAGGAAATTGTAACTAAGATTCATTAGGCTAAGTTTTTTTGTTTTTTTTTTTTAATAACGTTTATTTTTGAGAGAGAAAGAAAGAGAATGGCAGAGGGGCAGAGAGAGGGAGACCCAGAATCTGAAGCAGGTTCCAGGCTCTGTGCTGACTGAGCTGTCAGCACAGAGCCTGACGCAGGACTTAAACTGACATACTGCAAGATGGTGACCTGAGCTATTGTTGGACGCTTAACCAACTGAGCCACCTGGTGACCCTCATTAGGCTAAGTTTTACCCTTACCATTTATCTTGATCTTAGAGTTCTTTTATCTAACAATTTCACTAAAGAACAGATCCCAAATTAATACAAAAAAATAAAAAATAAAATGGTTTCTCTTATTGGATAGTTTCCTATTGTAACACATCTTGATCTTACTAATAAGATGAGATTTTTCTTGTTTTGGTTCTTTCCATTTCATATTTTACACATAGAAAGTGCTTCTGATCATTTTAAAATAACACTTTACATGGGGCACCTGGCTGGCTCAGTCGGAACAGCATGTGACTCTTGATGTTGGGGTTGTGAGTTTGAGCCCTGTGTTTGTTATAGAGATTACTTGAAAATAAATAAACTAAAAAAAAAAAAAATTACATTTAAATAAAAGATCAGGAAGATAATATATGTTTTCTATGTGCAAAATTGCCAGTATATTTACTTATCCATTTGAAAAAGATCATTTTGAAATTGTAGAAGTTTGCTTCATATTCGTCTTTCCTTTTACCTAAATACATTTTAAATATGTAGATAAACTAGGAACTTCTGTTTAAAAGACAGATATTTCCATTATGAAATATGAGTATCTACAATTTAATTTGAGGTAAAATATAAGTAACACATAAAATAGTGTGGAGTTTGGCTTCTAGTAATAATGTTTAAGTAATTTGGACCATCTCTCCTACGGAGACAATCAGAAAAGCTGTTTTTAAACAGAAACAAAAATTTGTTTTGGGGCCTTGTAATACTAACAGTATGGTGAAAAACCTATGAGACCAAATTAGAGGACATTCAAGAGAGAGGATTCTGGCATTTGCATGTGTTTTTCCCTTAGAGGTGTCTGCCATTTCTTGTAGATCCAAGTATCTGCCATTTCCAATAAAGATGGCTAAAAGACTGAGAAAGTTGAATGGAGATAATCAGAATCATGAAGCCTGTGGGAAAAGCTAGAGTTCACGGCCCACAAAGAGGGGTATAACAATCGATTAACTCTAAGAGGAAGGATGAACCTGAAATAGACCAGCCTAGTCAGGGACTGAAAACCAACTTTAAATTATTTCAAATCTTGAACTGATTTAGGTGATCCACAGTAGCTTGTAGTCTTACTCATTCCCAGAAATTTTTATAGAGGAAGATAAAATTGTCTGAAGCTGTCCAACTGTTTCTCTGCAATTTTTTATGTATACTTACTGGTGTTCAATCAAAATAAAAAATAGGTACGGGAAAAGATGAAACTATCTGATAGAAAATCAAGGAAACGACACCCAATACAAAGAGATTTACACAGATGATTTAGTTAATGGGGTTTTTTAGACACAGATTTCATAAAAAGAATACTTAATATATGAGTGCTGTATATATTCTGATATTAATTCCTTATCAGATATAGGATTTTCAAGTATTCCCTCCTATCTTGGGGTTGCATTTTTTACTCTATTGATAGTGTCCTTTGATGCATATGTTTTTAATTTTCATGAAGTCCAGTTTGTTTACTTTTATTGCCACTGCCTTTCGTGTCATTTCCAAGAAATCTATGCCAAATCCAGTGTTGTGACATTTTTGTCCTCTGTTTCTTCTAAGAGTTGTATAGTTTTAGTTCTTATATTTCTATCTTTGATCCATTTTGAGTAAGGTTTGGATATGGTGTTAAGTAAGGGTCTAGCCTCATTCTTTTGCATGTGGATACCCAGTTTCCCCAAGCACCATTTATTGAAAACACTATCCCTTCCCCCACTGAATAGTTGTGGGCACCCTTGCCAAAATCATTTGACCATTACATTAGTGAGCTTGTGATGCCATGACAAAACACCACAGATAGAGTGGCTTAAACAACAGAACTTAATTTCCCACTGTTGTAGAACCTGGAAGTCCAGTAACACAGTGCTACCATGTTTGGATTCTGGTATGAGTTCTCTTTCTGGCTTGAAATGGGCTGCTTTTTGCTGTGTCATCACATGGCAGAGAAAGAGAGGGTTAGTGTCTCTTTCTTTTTTTTATAAAGGCACTAAGTCTACAAATCACGGATCCTTTTTTATGACTTTATTCATTTAATCCTCATTACTCTTCAAAGGCCTTATCTCCAACACAGTCACATGGGAAATTAGGACTTTAAAATATAAAATTGGGATCATACACTTCAGTCCAGAACAACCATTTATGCAAGGATTTATTTTTGGGATCTTTATTTTAATCCATTTATTTGTATGTCTGTTTTTATGCCTGCATAACACTGTTTTGGTTACTGTAGCTTCAGTAGGTTTTGAAATCATAAGTGTGAGTCCTCCAACTTTGTTCTTTTTCAAGAGTGTTTTGGCTATTAGGAGTCCCATGAGGTTTCATACAAATTTTAGGACAGATTTTTCTCTTTCTGCAAGAAGCATCTTTGGAATTTCAGTGGGTATTATGTTGAATCTGTAGATCACTCTGGATAGCATTGACATCATAGCAATATTAAATAGCCTATCCATGAACATGGGATGTCTTTCCTTCTACCAATGTCATTTTTTATTTCTTTCACCAGGGTTTGGTAGTTTTCACTGTATAAATCTTTTACTTCTTTGTTTAAAGTTTTTAAGCATTGTTTTCTTTTGGATACTTTTGTCAATGGAATTATCTTAATTTCCTTTTCAGGTTGTTGTTAGTGTAAAGAAATGGAACTGATGTTGGAGTGTTGATTTTGTGTGTTATTTTTCTCAATTTGCTTATTCTAAAACACTTTTTTGGTCACATCTTTAGGGCTTTATACATACAAGATCATATCATGTGCAAACAGATAAATCTACTTCTTTCCAAGTTGGATGCCTTTTGTTTCTTGCCTAATTGTTCTGCCTAAAATTTATAGTACTGTGTTGAATAGAAGTGGCAAAAACAGGTATCTTTGCCTTGTTCCTGGTCTTACAGGAAAAGGTAACCTGTCTTTCACCATTGAGGATAATGTTAGCTGTAGGTTTTTCTTACGTGGCTTTTATTATATTGAGATAGTTTTCTTCTCTTCCTAGTATATTAAGTATTTTTATCATGAAAAGGTATTGAATTCTGTCAAGTGTTTTTTCTGCATCAGTTGAGACGATCACATAGGTTTTTTTTCCTTCATTCCGTTAATGTGATGTATTCTGTTAATTTTAGGGGCATGTACATAATTTGCTGATTCTTTGCATGCCTTAAGACTTTTTTTATGTTGAAAACTGGACAAAAACTGAATCTTAAAATGTAGGAACTCTGGAAATCATATTCTCCCTCTCCCCCAGCATTTGTTGTTGTTGTTGTTGTTGATGTTGTTGTAGTTGCTGCCTGATTCTGTGATGGGCATCAGCCTGGGTTTTAAACTTAAGGTCTTCTTAGATCTATTCTATACCTTTATGCCTTCACTTTTCTTTGGGCCTTTGCCTGACGTTCTAAATGTCCTATATACTACAGTTGCTTTTGAATATCCTACTCCTTAAATGTCTGGCTTCCACAGGAATTAAGACATGAACATTAAGGGGGCAGGGGCAAAAATGTGTAAACTCTTTAAATCTCCTGGAAGTCACTTCAGGTGGAGGTGGAGGGGCTAATGGCTGCCTGACTCTATATCCGTTCTTCTATCAGGAGCAGCAATCAGCAGTCAGAGCCCAGAGGCCCAGTATTTGAAGGACAAGATCTTGTTTCCCATTGTGACTCAAACCAGCTGCATACAAGCTGCTCCGGGAACATGTGCATGGCTACTTGCCATGAGGCTAGGGAGTGAGGGATGGGTAGCTGCTACTGTATTAAGAGCTCGTAGAAATTATTACTGTTTATTGTCCAAGACTTCCCCTGGAAGGCTACAAACCTTCAAAGACTCCAGAGTTCCAAAATAGTTACGTCAGACAGATTCTGCTGGAGTAATTGTTGTCTCGGTGGGGAGACAGATTTCTGATATGTGAATGTTTCCTACTTTGCTATCTTCCCAGAATCCTCTTCCCCAGAAGTCTTTTTTTTTTTTTTTAAGACTTTACTATTTTTTTTAGTGCAGTTTTAGGTTTATAGCAAGATTGGGAGGAAGGTACAGAGATTTCTCATATACTCCTTCTCCATATATCAACCTTATAATCTACCCAATTATTAAAATCCTCCCACCAGAGTGGTACATTTGTTATAGTTGATGAACCTACTCTGACACATTATCACCCAAAGTCCATACTTTACATTAGGATTCACTCTTGATTTATATTTTATGGGTTTGGACAAATGTATGATATTTATCTGCATTATATTATCATACAGAGTATTTTCACTGCCCTAACAATCCTCTATGCTCCACATACTCATCCCTCCCTTTTCCCAACAGCTGGCCATGTGTGATCTTTTTACTGTCTCCATAACTTTCCCTTTTCCAGTATATAGTTGGAATCATGGAGTATGTATGAAGACTTTTCAGATTGGCTTCTTTTAACGATATTCATTTAAAGCTCCTCCATGTCTTTTCATGGCTTGATAGCTTGCTTTTTTTTTTTTTTTTTTTTTTTTTTAGTGCTGAATAATATTTCTTTGTGTCAAAGTACCAAAATTTGTTTATTCATTCACCTACTGAAGGACATCTTGGTTGTTTCCAGGTTTTGGCAATTATGAATGAAGCTGCTATAAATACCCATGCTACAAACTTTTGTGTGGACATGAGTGTGTAATTCCTTTGAATAAATACCATTGCATTTGATTGCTGGGTCATAGTAAGGATAGTTTTGTAAGAACCTGCCAAACAGTCTTCCAAAGTGGCTGTACCACTTTGCATTCCCACCAGCCATGAAAGAGATTTCTTTTTACTCCACATCCTCACCAGCACTTGGCCAGCATTTGGTGTTGCCACTCTTTTGTATTTTTGCCATTCTAATAGGTGTGTAGTGGTATCCAGAAGTCTTTTTGACCTCAGAATATCAGTTTCCTTTGTTTCAAACTAGCAGTACTTCTGATTCATGTCTCTCAAAAACTGCTGGAGATTTGATATTTCATTCTAATCAACTCTGTATGCCAAAAACTACACCCATGATTCTTTTGGGGACATGCCCTTCTCTCTACACTTAAATTAATAAATACGTGGAGTGCATCACATTTTTATGGACCTATGCCTTTTTTATTTCTGTATGTCATCTTTTTTTTTTCCCTCAGTGGGTTGATATGCAAGGTACTACCTTATTTCTTCTGAATGTCTTAAGTAAAGGTCTAATGGCCATACCCTTGATTTGGTCTTTACCTACTGCCCTAAGTTTGGTCTTTTCGCTGAAGCTGTTCCTTAATGGCTACAGCCTTATTCGATGAGAAAGTTTTATTTTCCAGTCCTGAAATGTCTGGGCAGTTTATAATCTCTGTAATTTTACTTGCAAATGGACCACTCCTTTTCAGAAGTCATTTCTTTGTTGTTGTATCTTACCAAATGAAACAGTTTATGCATTTAACATTTTCTGTCAAAATTTACTCCCCTCATTCTACAAGTTTATTAAACATTTTCTGTTAGGTTATTATGTGCAATCTTTTTATCAAATGTTTGCCATTATATGAGTCATCATTTTTTTTATTTCTTCTGTTTCCTTGCCATTTACAGCTTCCTATTACAGTTCCTCACTACCTGCTCCCTGGTTCCAAACGATTTTATATTTTAGTCTTTTGCTATTGGAGCGCCCCAATTATAGCTTACCTCTTCTATATCTGTTCATTTTTGCTCCAGTAATGCCTCTAACTCAGTAGCTTACAACAAAATAACTTACTCTTTTTCATGCATCTTGGATGAACTGGTCTAGGCTGCAATTGTTGTGTAGGTCCAGGTCTACTCTTTTTCCTTGGCCCACCAATCTAGTCAGGGCACATTCTTATGGTAATACCAGAAGCCTGGGTGGGCAAGTTCAGCTGAACAGGCACATTTCAAGGCTCTGAATACAGTGTAGCTACTAACATCTCAAGGTCCAAATGAGTATTGTGACTGAACCCAACGTCAAAGCTCAGGAAGATAGTATCTCTGGAAGAAGGAACGGCAGTCACATGGCAAAGAACATAGATATATGAAGGGGTAAAGAACTAAGGTCAATAATACAATGTACCAAATCATTTAAATACTAAGCAAAACAAATATGAGAAATCTATACTCATATAAAGTTGTCACTAAAAATATTAGCAGTAAACAGTGCTATTTCTTGACAAAATACTTAGTTCACCTATAAGCTGAAATAATTATGAATATTTTATATACCTAGTAACATAGCCTCAAAATATAGAAAACAAAAAGTTACAAGACAAAAAGGAAAAATATGAAAATTAATAATTATGGGAGATTTTAATACACCATTCCAATGACTTTTACAGCAAGCAGACAAAAATCAAGAGAAGGAAAATTTTAATCCAGTTAACAAGCTTGATTTATTTATCTTGTGTGTAAAACTTTAGAAAACATATTAAAACTACTTAATGCCCTTTATTTTTGAGTGTACACAGAACATTTAAAAAATTTGACTGTGGTCTAGCCATAAAGAAATTATCAACAAATTTCAAAGGTTTGACATCATACAGAATATTTTCTCAAATCACCAAAAGTTAGATTACAAAAGAATAACATAAAGGTAATTAGAAAAGCCCAAATACTTGGAAATTTAAAAATACACTATTAAATGTCTCATGTCTCAAGGAAAAAAATAACAACGGAAAAATAGAAAATATTTTTAAATAAATAATAACGAAAATCCTACATATCTTGTAGAGCCAAAGCATGCTTACAAGGAAAATTTTGCTTTTAGATGCATATGTTAGAAAAGAAGAAAAGCTGAAATCTTCCATCTGAGGCATTTAGAAAAAAGAACAAATTGAAACGAAAAGAAACTAGAAGGAAAAAAATTAAGATAAGAATGAAGTTAATGAAATAATAAACATTCAACAAATCAACAAAGCTAAAAGTTGGTTCTTTGAAATGATAAAAATAAAAGTGATACTTATTTCCAGGTAAGACTCATCATTTAAAAAAAAGAGCATAACTAATTAAATTCAGGAATTAAAAAGTTGGGAAACCTAACTACATATCCAACTTACTATTTGGCAACATACAATAAGAGTAACAGTGTTCTACATTGTGGCATAATTTTTTTATTGTATAAGTAATATGTGATGTTCATTTATATAACCAGAAAACATATACCAAAGTAAAACATTGTCCCACTACTTAGGAAAAAGTGTTTCTCAATCCTAGGTGCAGCCTGGAATCACCAAGGATGCATTCTTTTTTTAAAATGTATTTTAGAGCACATGAGCTGGGGAGAGGGGCAGAGGGAGAGAGAAAGAGAGAGAGAATCCCAAGTAGGCTCCATGCTCAGTGTGGAGACCGACATGGGGCTCCATCCCATGAACAGTGAGATTATGACCTGAGCCAAAATCAAGAGTTGGAAGCTTAACCAAGTGAGCCACCCAGGGGCCCCACCAAGGATGCATTCTTTAAATATTGATTTCTAGGCCCCTTGGAGGATTATTTAAATCAGAATTTCTAATTGTGTCCCTGCATCAATATATTTTAAAAATTCCGCTGTTGATTATAATATGCAGCCACATTTGTGAGCAACTAATAGAGAAAATGACTTTTTAATGTTTTCCTTCAAGTCTTTTTGCTTGTATAAACATAGCACACAATTTTGAAACCTTATAAACTTACCAACATGATGTAAAAGTCTTTCTATCCCGTAAATATGCTTCTACCACTGCATTGTTAATAGTTACATAGCATTCCATTATGTGGATTTAATATCATTTATGTAACTAATCCACTATTGGGCATTTGAATACTCAATATTATAAATAATGCTAAGAGAATGTCTTTATAAAAGTAGTTTTTTACACATCTATAAAAAGCACTGGTTAAAAATCATTTATCCAAATAATTCTTAATGGATTAATGCAAATAGTTTATGTGACAGTTGGTAACTGAATTTTTATCTTAGATGCTGGCCCACGAATCATGTAGACTATTAAAACGGAAAGAGTTGTATGAATATTTGTTTGGCTGACCTTATTATCCCTAACACAGCAGGGCCTGATGTACAGAAGGCATATGAAAATATTTGTTGAATAAGTGAATAAATGTAATTCTTTGGAACTAACTTCAGTTCTTAGAGTATGTAGAACAGTCACATTGAAAAGAAAGATGGTATAACCTTAGGAGCAAACTTAGAATATGTGAGCTAAAATCTTTTACTTTTAAACTAACGATTAAGAACCAGGAGAGTTTTTGAGGTTTATGCATATCTGGACTTCTAAAATGGTCATTTTAGCACGTGGATTTTAAGCTACCATTTATTGAATGTTTTATATACATTATTTCATTTAACCTTTACAACCATCCCACATAGTGTATGTTATCTCATTTGAAAGGTAGGTTCACAGAGGTGAGGTAACATGCTCAGGTTTACAGAACCAGCAAAAGACAAAACCAGGAATTCAACTTTGGTTTGTCTGGGAGGAATAAAAAAAAGCACCTTATTTACCACTGTGCCTCCCAGGTATTTTGGTCTTCTGCTGCACTGGAGCAGAATAATTTTTGATACTGCAATAAAATATAATATTGTTATAACACCAATACATGATTATGGAGAAATATTAGAAAATTCAGATAAGCAACAAGAATGTAAATTATACCTATGATTCTATCATCCTTTGGGGGAACAGTACTTTTTATCTATCTGAAAGAAGTATTTCACACCTCTGAAATTATTACAATCCCTGACATTCATTTTTTTCACTGTGTATAATCTTATTTTGACATTTGGGTATTTCATGTGCATTGAAGAAGCAGTACAAGGTATACATTTTAAGCTGATCACTGGCTACTTTTCCATAGCATTTATTCATTCTTTCATAATTAACCATAAATATTTATTTGTTCCATGCATTCTGCTACCATTTGAGAACACAGTGATGATTAAAAACAGATATGGTCCCTGCCCTCATGGAGCTCTCAGTGGATCTGAAGAGAGCATCATAAATAAGAAAATGACATAAATAGATGTAAATGTGCCACTGTAATAAGCCCTATGCAAAAAAAGGTGTGAGTTTGTATGAGGAAAATTTTCCCTAATCAAAAAAGGGTTTCCTGATGAAATAATAAGTAGGCTGATATTTGAAGGAAAGTTAAAGTAGGGAAGGAGGAGCCTTACAAGGAAAGATAATAATATGTGCAAAGCCCTGAGACAAGAGAGACCTTGAGAATGATGAAGATAGAAAGAAGGCTGGCATGGTTAAGGATAGAAAAATTAGCTGAAGACTCTCATACAAGGTGGGGCTGGAGAGGAAGGTAGGGGCCAAACTGTGCAAAGGCCCCGAGGCAGGATCATACCTAATATACTCAAAGAGCAGCAAGGGTTTCAACATGGCTAGAGTGACATAAGCAAGGTGAGAAGAGTGGAAAATGAGGTTAGAGAGGCAACAAGGTGCCAGATGGTACTGCAGTGCTCTCAAATAGCACTTTGTGCAGTGATGGCATGTTCTTGTCTGCTGCCTACTATGTTAGCCACTACTCACTTGAAACTGAACACTCAAAATACGGCCAGTGTAATTGAGGAACTGAATGTTTAATTTTAATTTTAATAGTCTTTAGCTATAGTGTCCAAAATGGTGGCTTTTGAACACTTGAAGTGTAGCTAGTATAACTGAGGAATTTAATCTTTGATTAGTTGAAATTGAGGTAGCCATATGTGCCTTGTGTCTACCGTATTAAACAGTGCACTTATAGCCTGTGGCCTTTGGCTTGTACTCTGGACTAACTTAATTTGAATTACTTAAGACTTATAGCCAAATTAGTGTTTTATTTTACTTTTAAGCAAATTAACAAGAACTTAAAAATACACATAATTTCCTTGACATTTTTAATTCATACCTTGAGACATATTTCAGAAGGTGAAATGTAGTTGGTTAGAGAACATATTTTTTTTTCTTAAATGTCTCTCAGCTTAAATGTCTCTTAAATGTCATTAAAGCCATCTCTGACATCCTCTAGATGAGGTACTTCCTTCCAGTTAACATTCTCATAGAACACCACACTTTGTCTTCTTATTTCTTGTCATATACTAACCTATGTTGATATTTGTATAATTGCTTAATATCTTCACAACCCCCAACCACACATAAGATTATTATTTAGGGCAGGGACATGTCTTACAGTCAGTCTGTAGCACATGGAATTGTAGTAGGCCCTGCGTGAATTCTTGACAACTGAATAAATGGATAAAGAAGTGAGTGTACAGAAGTCTCTTTTCCACTGTACTCCTCTGTTTATTTATCCATGCTGATTCTCATCCACCCACCTCTGGCCATTAAGGACTTCCCTTAATCATCTATTCATCCTAGTTGCTTAAAACTATTGATAAACATCAACGTCAATACTATCCTTAATCCATTAAGCAGTCTTTATTGAGAGATTTTTTTCCATCTACCAAAAAGGAATTTAAGCATTTTAAAGTGAGATGCAAAAGAACTGGTAAAGAGTTAGCTTCTTGGCCTCTGTAGCTCAAAACTGAATTACTCTACAGTGACAACCAACTTTGTCCTTTAAGACTTCTCAGCTTTCATATAATTCATGAGTCTACCTAATTTTTAAAAAAAATGATTATTTGAGAGAGAGAGAGAGAGAGAGAGAGAAAGAGAATGCAAGCAGGGGAGAGGGGAAGAGGGAGAGAGAGCGAGAATCCCAAGCAGCTCCGTACTCAGTGTGGAGCCTGACCCTGAGCTTGATCCCACAACAGTGAGACCATGGCCTGAACTGTAATCACGAGTTGGATGCCATCCAGGAGCTCTGAGTCTAACTTACTTTAAGTGAATTGTCCATTTTAAGACAGAGTAATGATGGTAAGTGACAAATGGCTGTTGTCTCCTGGCATGTCACTTAGATTGCTTTACACCATTCATTCTTAGGTTGATTAAGGATGTGTATAACCATATGTTGAGTTTGTCTTTGGAACATTCTCTCTAAGAACCTCAGTTGGGATTCTGCAGCATGTGACTGACTTTCATTTATTTTGGGGGGACTACTTTCTCTATTATATCAGTTGTAGGAGTGTCAGAGCATCTTGCTACAGTTTGTATGAAACGTATAGAGATAGAACTGAAGTGAGCATCCAGTGACCTGGGTTTCAGTCTTAGCCTGGCCCCAACTCAGTGTGTCACCTTCAATGTACTTAACCACTCTATGCTTCAGTTACAGTCCGCAAAGAGAAACTCTCTTATTCGCTACCTCTTTCAGTGATATTAGAAGTAATAAAATAATTCACTTTGTGAAGCATACTAAAGTCCTTCTACAAAACAAATTATATGCAGAGATTATTCAGTGTGTTTGTGTAGAATTGCTGATGTTTTAAGCCAGATAGAACAGTAGCACCTATTCAAGATACTACCCCAGGGGACCTCTTAAAAGTAGGTTGATTGCACTATAGGATAGCTTAGGATCATTATTGATATATATATTTCCCTTTTCCTGCCAAAAGAAAAGTCTTGAATCTAGAAGGAGTAATTAAGAGTAAGAGTAGTGGTTTCTGAGGAAACTAGTGCCACAGTGAACTGTGTGTTTGTCAATTTGTTCTTGAAGCAAATCTGGTAATTATCGTGGAATTCTAGGCTTTCATATTTTTCCAATTTTTTTATTGTTTTATCATTCCTGATGAAAGAAACAAAACAGCAAAATGAAATCTACAGTTTACTCTGAAAAGTTGGCAAGTTTCTCAGGGGAGTGGTTGTCTTAAGAGGTGCTGTGACCACAGCACTTGAGAGCCACACTGGTCCAGTGAATAAAACATGGCTTCTTTGGATCATAATGTGCTGTACATTTCTCTTCCCATTGCTGCTCCCAGAATTTCTTATCTTCTGCCCTGGCAAATCATAACACACACACACACACACACACACACACACACACACACCCATCCTTGTCCAGTGCACCCAGTAGGGGGGAGGGGGCAGAAAAGACAAAGTCATTTATATAATGTGTCTCCCTGCTGAGCCCCTAATGGCCAAAGCTTTTGTTCTGCATTCAGTGGCTGCATGTGATGGGCAGGAAGCCACAGTCTCCCTTTGTTCCATGGCCTTATTCAGCAATTTAGATCCATCATAAAAATCAAATATGCATGTTGCAATCCCCTTGCCTACAACAGCTTCAATTTTCACCTTTCTTTAATTTGAACTCCACAGGGGAAGAAAGAGAATGAAGGGATAGAGGAGAATGGGGAGAGGAAAAAAATGCTTTGTATTTTTGCTTAGTGGACTGTTAAAATAACAATAATGAAAAAATTATATTTTTAATCTCCTAGATGTGTCCTATTCAAAGTAACACATACCATGAAACCAGGCCAGTAGAATCCCTTCTGGAAATGCCCTCAAACCATTCTGGTTAATTGAAGCTCCAAAACTGGATGTGAAGGGATGGGAAAAAAGCAAAGTATGAGACTGTTACAGAAGAGCAGAAGGGGGAAGACTGTCTTTCAGGCTTGAGAAATGAAGTCTTCCTGTTCAGAGACATTACATCTACACTACTTCTAATTATGGCTAAAAAACGGTATTTTATGTTAAGCTGTCATGAGTTTCTTTTGTAGAATAAATGATTTGGGAAAAGGGTTCACAGATGGAGTGAAAGAGAGATTACCTTTAAAGATAAATATTTCCTCTCCAAATAAAAATGAACACATTGAAAGAGATGTTTTTGTCCACTTATTGATTTGTACACTGTGTTTAAAATTTTCCCAGAACTTCAAAGGGTGTATTCCCTGGGGTTCAAATAAATTTGCATCAGCAGCTTTGGTATTGATTATTCAGAAAAATACAGAAACTCTTTACCTAGTCCATCATTAGACTTGAGCAAGGACTTTACAGAGGAGTTCATGCCCTAAATATAAACAATATGGCCAATATTTATTCGATTTATTAAAAAAAAGATCTGAAGAACTTTGCCTCTTTATGCCTGGTTTTACTTACTATTATAGATTTTGAAGGCTCAAGCTACAGTTGAAGCTGAGCATTTTGAAGATCCCTTGCCTGTTCTTATAAATGGAGCTCTTTCAGAATAATTCCAGGGAGATTTGCTGTAGGCAACATTAGACGTTGAACATAATGTAGGATGGATGCAAACTGAAAGAGTGATCTTGGGGATCATTCAAGGTTGAAAAGCCTTTGATTGTCTTGAGTGGAGCTTCTCCTGGAAGATGTACTGAATGAGTCTGGGATCAAAACCAATTTCACAAGTTTGATCCAGTTGTAATATGGAAATCCACCAGATTCTGCTATGACTAATTAGAGATGTGTGAAGAGGGTTTCTCTTTTCCAACATTATTGATTTTTCTTTCAAACACCACAGTTTCACAGAGAAAATCTCTGGCATTTAAAAGTGTTCAATTTAGTACAGTTCACTGATGCATGTAATCTTTGCTAACTGCATCCCATTTTCTCTGAACTTGGTTTTTCAGGCCCTCTTATGTTCTGGATATATTTTAGGTTTACTTTTGGTTTTAAGTGAAATCAAGAATGTACCTAGGACGTATGAGCACTGACAGGATGAATTTAATATTTGGATTTTTTTTTAGTTGCAATTTTTCCCTTCCTTCTGTTGGAAATATAGGAAATTATCTGTGCCTGGAAAAAAGAAGTATAATTTTAAAAAGTGGAGTCCACAATTTAAGCTTACATCTGAGTCAAGGGATTTGTTTATCTCTTGAATCTCCTCTGGAAAAAGTGAGAAAATTAAGATGGTTAATAGTGCCTGGAAATTTACAACATTAAAGAAAATCTGTGAATAGTCTAACTTAGGCAAACACTATGGCTCTATGATAATTTAACTGCTCCTCTCTATCCCTTCTTTTAACACTTTCCTATTTCTCTCAGACTGTTGTGGACAGATACCAGACCCTGTAACTTTTCAGTAAAGTCAGGGCCATATGCTGGTATTTTATGTTTTCTGCTTCTCTTATATGAGGGAAGATGCTGGGCAGATGTATCAGATGGTAAACGTTGCATATTGGAGAATGAAGTATTTTCTATTTGAATTTAAGATGATTTAATGTATAAGGGTTTATCTTTAATTGAACATTTTCTTCTCCCCTATGAAATGCGAACTTTCCTTTGTCCTCAGTTCTATCTTCTCAAGAAATAAATTGTAGAAAGCACAGAGGAAAATTGTTTGGCTATTTTCTTGGCTAGGCTTCCTTTTCAGGCTACCTAGTTTATATTTCGGGTCATTCCACTTCCATGATTGTTACCTATGCTTAAACAAAATATTAGATTTCCTTTTTTTTTTCTCCTCAGTATTAAATACATGTTGAACTAATAATAAGTCTCAATTACTGAAGCCTTGCTCTCTGTACAAAATCCTGTAGAAGTTGGGTATAGGTTCCAGAATTAGACAGTATCAGTTCAAATTCTCTTTTCATCCTTTACCAGCTCTGTGGCCTTGGGCAAGTTAAGCCTTAGTGTGTTCATTTCTAAAATGAGTATATAAAGTAATAGCACCTAATTCGTATGATGGTAGGAGTTAAATGAGATTATGTCAAGTGTTGTTGTAGGTTGAGTTACTAGGGAGGCAGACTCTCAGGTGGAGATTAGCATTCAGAATGTTTATCATTTATTAGGGGGTGCTCTTGGGACCAACACCTCTGGAAAATAAGCTGCAGTGCATTCCCAGCAAAGACCTCAGCCAGTCCCACAGGGAAGTTTTTTCAGCTGAGAGCTGATAAGGGCCATCTTCTTTGAGGACTCTAATAAGCTGGTGAAATAAGTCCTGTTCCTGAAGGGGAATCTGGGTGGCACATCACAGTTTCCACCAGAAGTGTTTAGTAAGTGCTCAATAAATATTATAGAGTAGTGCCAATGTATATTTATCTGTGAGACCATTCTCATCAGTACTGCAAGCAATTGCTCCCATTATATATTTTAATTATAAGGGGCAGTATAGTGTTGTGGTCAGAGCATGGTTCTGGAACTGGACTTGATGAGTTCGAGTCGCAGTTCCCCAGTTGGCAGCTGAATGGCCCTAGTGCATTAGGGTCATGTGCCTCAGTTTCCTCACCTGTGAAATGGGAATAATAGTAGTATCTATTTTCATAGAGTTATTATGAGGATTTAAATGTGTTAATACTCAACACTTTGAACAGTGCCTGGCATGTAATATGCTGTCTTACTGTGCCTATTGTTGTTATTGTCTTTCTTCTTTCAAGCCACATACT
Source organism: Panthera uncia (assembly GCF_023721935.1). Taxonomy (NCBI): domain Eukaryota; kingdom Metazoa; phylum Chordata; class Mammalia; order Carnivora; family Felidae; genus Panthera; species Panthera uncia. Next base: position 11,028,607 of record NW_026057589.1, on the reverse strand, counting down.
TAGAACTTTGGAATCGGGCAATTATTGGTTTAAAATCCCAGCTCTGATCAGCTATTTTAATTTTGTTATCTAATCTGTGGTATTCAAGTTTTCTCATATGTTAAAGAGACTCTATGTCTCTTATAGAATTCACCAAAATTATGAAGGTATTACTAACCTGTGTTTTAGTTTCTTTTCTGAAATACCGGAGTAAGTGAGTTCATATATGAGAAGAACAGAAAATGATTCCTGATGCAAAGTATACATGAAGTTAGGTGTTAGTTAATGTGATGAAGATGATGATAGCATCAGTGTCACATATGTAAATACTCTGCACAAGACCTTGCATATATAAGTGCTTAAATCTTATTTTGAGGCCCATCATGGATCTGTTTTCTTTATTCTCTCCATTTCACCTTTATTTCCTATTTAATCTGGTCTGCTGTTCCTTTATTCTTTTTTTTTTTATTTTTTATTTTTTAAAATTTACATCCAAATTAATTAGCATATAGTGCAACAATGATTTCAGGAGGAGATTCCTTAGTGCCCTTTACCCATTTAGCCCATCCCCCCTCCCACAATCCCTCCAGTAACCCTCAGTTTGTTCTCTATATGAGTCTCTTCTGTTTTGTCCCCCTCCCTGGTTTTTTATTATTTTTGTTTCCCTTCCCTTATGTTCATCTGTTTTGTCTCTTAAAGTCCTCAGATGAGTGAAGTCATAGGATTTTTGTCTTTCTCTGACTAATTTCACTTAGCATAATACCCTCCAGTTCTATCCACGTAGTTGCAAATGGCAGGATTTCATTCTTTTTGATTGCTGAATAATACTCCATTGTATATATACACCACATCTTCTTTATCCATTCATCCATCGATGGACATTTGGGCTCTTTCCATACTTTGGCTATTGTCGATAGCGCTGCTCTAAACATGGGGGTGCATGTGTCCCTTCGAAACAGCACACCTGTATCCCTTGGATAAATGCCTAGTAGTGCAATTGCTGGGTCGTAAGGTAGTTCTATTTTTAGTTTTTTGAGGAACCTCCATACTGTTTTCCAGAGTGGCTGCACCAGCTTGCATTCCCATGCTGTTTCTTTATTCTTATTTGTTTCCTCTTCCCTCATTTGCTTCAGGTTTTTCAATGTTATGTATAGGTCAACATTAAACCACATCCTCTAAAATCTTAAAAAAAAGAAAAAAAAGCTCTTATTCTCTGTGATTTTTTGGAGGTAATAAGGCCTCCCCAAATATCTTAACTATAAATATTACCTGCTAGAGGTGCCTGGGTAGCTCGGTCGGTTAAGCATCCAACTTGATTTCGACTCAGGTCATGATCTCACGGTTCAGTTTGTGAGATTGAGCCTCATGTTGGGCTCTGCACTGACAGCACAGAGCCTGCTTGGGATTCTCTCTCTCCCACTCTCTCTGCCCTTCCTCTGCTAGCCTGCACTATCTCCTTATCTGTGTCTCACAAAATAAATAAAAATAAATAAACACAAATGAATGAATATTACTTGCTAGTGTGTACCTTGCTTGTATTATGTTACTCTGTTCTCATATTACCTTTCCTGGTATTATAATAGTTGCTACCTTTATAAATTCATCAGAAAAGGATCTTGGTTTGGCATAGCCATTTACTATTTATTACAGTTTATAAACTATTTCTCTTTAAAATAGTATGTAATAGGAGTGCCTGGGTGGTTCAGTTGGTTGAGCATTTAACTCTTGATTTTGGCTCACGTCATGATCCCAGCCCCACAAAGGGCCTCTTGCTGAGTGTGGATCTTGCTTAATATTCTCTCTCTCTCTCTCTCTCTCTCTCTCTCTCTCTCTCTCTCTCTCTCTCTCGCCATCTCCCCCACTCATGTACTCACTCTTTTTTCTCTCTCTCTCTCAAATAAAAAAATAAAATAGTATAAACAATTGACAGCCAAAACTTTAACACTCCAGAGGAAATAAATAGCATGATTAAATTCACCTTATTCATACACACAGTTTTTATATTGTTTTAGATTTAAATACTGCCAAACATTAACCTTAAATTGTTACTTTGAATTGTATGGAAACCAATTTGACAATAAATTTCATATATTGGAAAAAAAACATTAAAAAATTAAAAAATAAATAAAATAAAAAATAAAAATAAAAATAAATTGTTACTTTGACAGAGATGTGATAGTATAATTATGGCCTTTATAATTAATCGTGTAGAAAATCATCTTAAATAAAAACTGAAGAAAAAAGAACATTTTGACTGGGCTTATTCCATAGCAATAAGAAGAAGAGTGGCTCAAAATAGAAGCAGACATCTGTGAAATACAGAAGAAAAATCTGTCGTTCTTAAAAACCTAGACTTCTCTTTTGAGGATATTATCATATAGAGATCTAGGAAATAGCACAGCTTCAAACATACCCCCTTATAGATAGAGTAAAGCTGCATTTTTGATGGCAGACAGAGCTATCATCTTTGTTCAGACTTTGAAGTACGACTGTAGCGTCTTCTACCCAGGAATCTCAAATTCCCATAAATTCTATACATAGTAGTTATTACATGTTAAATATATAAAGCGTTAAACTTTTCTTCCTGGAAGTCCTTGTGAGTGTATAAGTTATATTTCATTGTTTTTAGAACTTTTTCTTTGGGTTTCCCCTGATTATCCCCACTGACGGGAGACCCATGCCCGTTGGTACGTATTTTAGAGAATTATAGCACAGGAGAATTTTCACTTATATTTTCTCATTAAGAGATCTTGCTTTCCTAAAACATATGAGAGGGCTAGATGGATTTTGTGAGTGTGTGTGAAATACACTAGAATTTTTTTGTATTTTCATATCTCCATGCTTGGCATGTAGTGGGTACTCAGTAACCACTGATAGTTGATGAATCTATAAAAAGTCCACAACAGTTCTGAATGCTTTCAGAGTTTGGAACCTGTGGTATATAGTCTTTTGAATATACTCCTCTTTTCATGTCAGTAGTTCATTTTCTTTGTTGTTGTTAAAGCATAGTTGACACACAATGTTGCATTAGTTTCAGGTGTACAGCATAGTGATTTGACAAGTCTGTATGTTATGCTCTGTGAACCACAAGTGCAGGTACCATCTCTCACCGTACTGTGCTATTACAATACCATTCACGACATTCCCTGTGCTCTACCTTTTATCCCTAGGAGTTATTCATTCCAGAACTGGAGGCCTATATCTCCTACTCCCCTTCACCCATTTTGCCCATCCTCCCCTCTGTCACTCCTCTCTGGCCACCATGAGTTTGTTCTCTGTATTTATGGGTCTATTTCTGCTTTTTGTTTGTACATTTGTTTTATAGATTCCAAGTATAAATGAAATCATATGGTATTTTGCAATCTCATTCTCACTTATTTCATTTAATGTAATACCATCCGTGTTGTCTCAAATGGTAAGAACTCATTTTTTATGGTTGAATAATATTCCATTGTGTATATGTACCACCTATTCTTTACCCATTCCTCCATTGGTGGAAACTTAGGTTTCTTTCAGGTATTGTTTATTGTAAATAGTGCTGCAGTAAAAATACTAGATCATGTGGTATTTCTATTTTTAATTTTTTGAGGAACTTCCATCCTGTTTTCCACAGTGGTTGTACAGTTCACATTCCCACCAACAATACACAAGTTTTACCTTTCCTCCACATCCTCACAAACACTTGATATTTCTTGTCTTTTAATTCTAGGCATTCTCACAGGTGTAAGGTGATACTTCACTGTGGTTTTGATTTGCATTTCCTTGATGATGAGTGATGTTAAGCATCTTTTCATGTGTCTGTTGGCCATATGTGTATCTTCTATGGGAAAATGTCTGTTCAGTTCCTCCTGCTGTTTTTTAATTGTATTATTTGGGTTTTTAATTTTTTTTGGTGTTGAGTTATATAAATGGTTTGTATATTTTGGATATGAACACCTTATTGGATATATAATTTGCAAATTTCTCCCATTCAGTAGACTATATTTTGTTTATGGTTTCCTTTGCTGTACAAAAGCTTCTTATTCTGGTGCAGTCCCAATAGCTTATTTTTGCTTTTGTTTTCCTTGCCTGAGGAGACACACCTAGAAAAATAAAGAGTTTATTGCCTATGTTTTCCTTTAGGAGTTTTATGGTTTCAGATATTACATTTAGGTTTTTAATCCATTTTGAATTTATTTTTGTGCATGGTGTAAGAAAGTGGTCCATTTTCATTATTTTGCATGTAGCTGTCCAGTTTTCCCAGCGTCATGTATTGAAGAGGTTATCTTATCCCCATTGTACATTCTTGCCTCTTTCATTGTAGACTAGTTGGCCATATAAGTATGGGTTTATTTCTGGATTCTGTATTCTGTTCCACTGATCTACGCGTCTGTTTTTGTGCTAGTACAATACTGTTTTGATTACTATAGCTTTGGAGTATCTGGGGGATATGGCTGTGCTCTTCTTTCTCAAGATTGCTTTGGTTAGTAGTTCATTTATTCTCAATTATAGCAAGTGCCTGCCACTCTTCCTTGTGTTAGTAACAGTAACTGAATGCTGAAGCGGGGGGGGGGGGGGGCATGAAAAAGAAATGGTTCTGTTCCTCCAGAGTTAACATTTAGAAATGTATATACAAATTATATAATACAAAATACAATGTTATAAGTTATAAGAGAAGTATACTATGAAGTAGAGCAGGTATCTGGCTGAGCTTCATGGAGGAGGTAGTATTTCAGATGGATTTTGATGGATATGGATAGGAAAATGTGGGAGAAGGGTATAGCAGGCAGAAAAAAAAAATTGTAAGCAGAGACTCCAAAGCATAAAAGCACTTGGTTCAATTAGAGAATGGTGGATAGTAGGTAAAGTAGGAAAAGAAACAGGGAGAGAACTCTGGAGCCAGGGTCCTTGCATATAAATCTCAGTACTGATACACATTAACTATCCTTTGACAAGTGACTTGAACTCTGTGCCTTAGCTCCTCATCTCTAAAATGGGAATAGTATCTTTACCTATTTCACAGAGTTGATGAGAAGAATGAGATACCATATGCAACACACCTAGAATGATGCCCAGCACATAGCAAACACTGTGGAAGTATTAGAAGACCAGAGAGTGCAGAATCTTTCCTGGAAGCCACTGAAAGTTTTTGAGCAAGAGGGTGAAGAGATAAGAGCTGCGGTTTGGTAGGATGATCCTGTCAGTACTGTGCATAAACTGAACATCAGAGAGTTGTTAGTTGAAAGAGATCTGGAAGGGGAAGTGGGAAGAATCTTTTATTTATTTTACTTGCAATGTCCTGCTGATGTACATACCTTTTGGAAACTGCCATATCTTGATTTTCTTTGTTCTTATTTTTATATTCTATTAAAATGAAAATAAGGAGGTGCCTGGGTGTCTCAGTCAGTTAAACTTGGACTCTTGGTTTTGGCTCAGTTCATGATCTCACCGTTCGTGGGTTTGAGGCCCACACTGGGCTCTGTGCTGACTGAGCAGAGCCTGCTTAGCATTCTCTGTCTCCCTCCTTCTCTCTGCCCCTCCCTGCTCGCTTGCTCTCTCTCTCTCTTTCTCTCTCTCTCTCTCTCTCTGAAAAATAAATAAACATTAAAAAAAAGGAAGGAGGGTAGGAAAACCAGGATTTTTTAACTTTAGGTACTACTAAAGCTGGGGAGGGACTTACATTACATTTGAGTAGCCTGAAAGATTTTGTGTAGCTGTTGGAAGATGCACTCTTGCACTACACTTTCTGTATTCTACTGGGCTTTTAAGCGTCTCCTTACCATATTGTTTACTTACTTGCAGTTCACTAAATACTGCCCTACATGCTAATCTGATCAGCTTTCACTTATTACCGTGCAGCAGCTCTGGGATGGTGATAAAAGGCCACAGGTTTTCCTAGAAAAATTTCATACGATGCATTGAACATAGTATTTTATTCAAAATACCATTTTCAGGCAAATGAACCATAATGCAAGTTTGTAAGGTGGAATTGCTAGAAATGTTTCCAAGATAAACATACCATTTATAGACATAAATCTTTTTTTTAACGAGAAACTCACTTTATTATTTAATTTTTTGTTTTTAATTTGAGTATAGTTGACACACACTGTTGCATTAGTTTCAGGTCTACAACATAGTGATTCAGCTTCTCCATATGTTATGCTGTGCTCACCACAAGCGTAGCTACCATCTGTCACCATGTAATGCAGTTGTATCATTGATGATATTCCCTATGCTGTACCTTTTAGTTCCATGAGTTATTCATTCCATAACTAGAAGCTTGTATCTCCCACTCCTTTTCACCCATTTTATCCATCCCTCCCCCATCCCTCTGGCAACCTTAAGTTCTCTATAGAGATTTTCGTCTACTTGTTCATTCGTTTATTTTTTTAGATTCCACATTTAAGTGAAATCATTTGGTATTTGTCTTTGTCCTGTTTCACTTAGCATAGCACTCTCTATATCCTTCCATGTTGTCTCAAATGGTAAGATCTCATTCTTTTTATGGCTGTATAATATTCATCTGTGTGTGTGTTAGGTTGCTTCCAAATGTCCATTGTAAATACAAATGTCTATTATAAATAATGCAATAAAATAGGGCTGCATGTATCTTTTCAAATTAGTGTTTTTGTTTTCTTTGGGGAAAAAATTCCAGTACTGGAATTGTTGGATCATATGGTATGTCTGTTTTTAATTTTTTTAGGAACCTCTATACTGTTTTCTTTTTTTTTAATTTTTTTAATATTTATTTTTGAGAGAGAGAGAGAGACAGCACAAGTGGGGGAGGGGCAGAGAGAGAGAGGGAGAAACAGAATCCAAGCAGGCTTCAGGCTCTGAGCTGTCAGCACAGAGCCCAACGCAGGGCTCAAACTCATGAATCGCGAGATCATGACCTGAGCCGATGTCGGTCGCTTAACTGACTGAGCCACCGAGGCGCCCCACCGCTATACTGTGTTCCCCCATGACTGCACCAATTTACATGGCCACCGACAGTACACAAAAGTTCCTTTTCTCTCCACATTCTCACTAACACTTGTTTTATCTTGAATAATCAAATCTTCAAAAACTATCAATTAATGAATACCTAACATGATATACATTTGTACAATAATAACACCACAAAAAGAGAATGATTGGTAGTCTGCAGTCAGTGAGAAAGGACTTTTGTGACTGGAGACTACAGGAGGAGTAGGGCTCTTTTCCACCAGGTATATCCAAGGAACCACGAAACATGTTTTCACTTCCCATAAGGGAAAGAAGGTTTGAAACAATGTGTGATATCCTGAAAATATAATAGAACTCCATGATGAATTAAGAGCACAAACCTGGATGGAAGTCATTATGAATGTAGTCTCTTGCCTCTTGTTGAAAAGACAAGACTCAGTAGGAAAAATCTTCAGTCATCAGTTTAGCAAAAGTCAAGACTCAACATTGGAGGGATTGGAAGGAACTGGTATCTCTTTGTCAATTCCAGCATAGGGTTTTATATTGATACGTATTATCAGAGCCTCATTTTGCAATGAAAGCAAACAAAAATCGTTTGGCAATGAGGAAGTCAATAATTTAGTGTTTTTCAAATGTAATAACTTCTCAGGTTAGAATTAGCCATTGCTACCTGTATCTTATGCTAAATTCAAATATGTTGGTTCTTGCGAAGCTCTGTCATAGGAGATTCAGGAAATAGATTCAGACTGCTGATTCTTCAGTGTAATATCAGGCCAATGAAACTGGAATGGGATGGAACTCATTAAGAGTATTTCATAATTCTTAATAAACTGGTCAAAAGAAATGTATGAACATGCAAGAATATGAAATTGAGTTCTCAGCCATGGATGTCATTCTTTCCCCTAATAGCCAGAAAATTTCAGTATATCTCTGGGTTATAAACAAAAAGTTACCTGCATTGATTGCAGTTTTTCATTTGTTAACTATGATGTCTTCTTCTGTTCAGGCTGCTATAACAAAATACCATAGACCAGGTGGCTTACAAACACCAGAAATGTCTTGGAATTTTGGAGGCTAGAAAGTCCAAGATCAAGATGCCAGCAGATTTATTGTCTGGTGGGAGCCTGCTTCCTTGTTCATAGATGACCATCTTCTCTGTCTTCACATTGGAGGAGGAGCAAGGAATCTCTCTGGGGTCTCTTTTATAAGTACATGATCCCATTCATGAAGACTCTGTCCCCATGACCTAATCACCTCAAAAAAAGCCCCGCCTCCACATACCACCCCAGTGGGGGAATAGATTTCAGCATATGAAATTTGGGGGGACACAAATAGTATATAGCATGTCATGTTGATTCTAGCTGTTCAGAGCATCATTACTTGTACTAGTCAAAGAAGCAGAAATAAAAACCTGTGTTTACAGGGCATTTCCAGCAAATGAAAGCAAGAACTATTATTTGTTGGGAATGTCAATAGAAACTTAAAAACTCATCAAAATAGCACATTTTGTTGCTTTTTTGCATTCTTCTGAAAGTCCTTCTTATCAGTGCTATGAGAGGAGTTTGGAGAATAACTGGGCATCCACCTATGCCAAGAATTTAAATTGACCTGAGGGCCTTCATGCAAATAAAACTCCGGTTAGCAAACAGAATTCTCTGATTTGTTGCTGTTTTTGATATGACCAGTTGATATTCACCTCCAGTGGGATATTGACTATTGAAGTATATGGAACCACCTTATAAATTGTGAAGCATTACCAAATAGAGGATTGCCCTATTCCTATTGGCTGGTAGTGCTCAGTCTGTAAATATTTACCAAGTGCATACTATGTACCAACTACACATCTAAGTACTAGAAAAATAATAACAAAATGTAACATTTTATATATAAATATGTAAACAAAACAAAAATACATAAAATAAAACAGTAGAGAACTTCCAATGGTGATAAGTACCATGGAGAGAAAAAAACATGCTGCTGAGATACAGTGTAAGGAAGACAGTGGTTGTGGGCAGGGAAGAAGAAATATTTTAAATGGGTTATTCAGGAAGGTCAGTTTGAGTGTCTGACAGTTGAATAGAGCTATGTGTATTGAGCAGAAGTCAGCCATAAATTCCAGGTGGTGGGAACAAGCAGTGCAAAAACACCCTGTGATAGGAACAAGCTTGGCTTATTCAAAGAATGTCAAGAAAGCCAGGAGATGAGGTAACTAAAGCTCATTGGGACTTGTAATCTTATAGGCACAGAATGACAAATGAGTGAGGGAGGATACACAGTAAAATATCTTTACTCGTAAATGCTTATTTTTCTTTTTGCATGGGTTTCTTCATAACTAAAGAGACAAGATGAACCATTTTAACCAACAGAATTACTTGACTTTCCCCCAGTGTCCTTAGAAAGTTTTACCTTTGAATACTGTGACTCCATTCTTCCTACTTTGTCCGGAAATATCCTCTCCAATTATTAACTTTTTAATAAAATTTATAGAGGAAATACAGATAACTTGTATATGCCTTTTTATCACAACCCTTATCAAGGGAAATGGAGGAAAGGAATATGCTGAATAAATACATATTATGGTAATCCTATCTTTTGAAGCAAATTCTGCCTTTTTTATTATAATGGATTCTGGTCATTGTATTCCTTCAGGTCCATACCACTTAATAATATATAAATATGGGCAGGTTACTTAACCTGTATTGAAACTCAGTTTTCTTATCTATGATATGTGGAGGTGATTACTCTTTATCTCATAAGTTTGTGAGGATCACATGAGATCATGTAAATGAAGTGTCTAGCATGGTGCTTCACACACAGAATAGATAGTATTTATGGAGCACTTCCCATTATGTTTTATGTTATGTTCATGAATATCTTCATTCCTTCCAGTCACCTCCCAGTAAACCTTTCTGCAAACTTTTTCAAGTAGCTCCAATAAACTTTTATTGAGTTTATTGAGTTGACTTTTTCCCCAGCTTACATCACTGATCAAATATTTTTTTTCTCCAATGTCTGGCTGAAAGAAACTGTATATTTATGAAACCATCTTTTTTGGTAACAAAAATGCCAGGAGTCACTGGTCTATTAAAAACCTAGCATTAATTTAGGCTCCTGTCAAGCTCCTGACAAAGCCTATACATACTGTGTAGCTATACCAAGGATTCCAGAGCATAGGTGAAAATGTGTGAGTATGTAGCCCTTGATCTCCTGAGCTACGGTTGGCAAGTATCCAGCCACTCATTTTTATCTAATTAATGACATTCCTGGCATACGGGGATCATATAACACAGAATCTGTTCATACTCCGCCTGCAAAAATCCACTTTGTTCTCCACCTGCCCCCCTGCCCCCCGCAAAATTGGCAACCTCTGCTATTCATTTCTTTATTGTGTCATTTTGAATGCACATTTTGAGTTCTCCTTCCCTCCCCCTTGCCTCCCTCTCTTTGCTCCTTTTTCTTCCTCTTCTTTCCCATTCCCTCCTCCCTTCCCCTGCATCCCATTCTCCCTCCCTCTCTCCATGTTTGTTTGTCTGTCTGTCTGTCTCTTTTCTACTAAAGGGAAGAGAACCCTCTTGGGGAAGGTGGTATAATAGGAAACTAACAACATCACTTGAACTGATTCCAAAAGTGTTCTTAAACTCAAGGATGGTTTACTTGAGTAATGCTAACATTATCATGGTCCTCTTAGAAGACCATGGCCATTCCCACCACATTTTAGCTTCTGCTATTTTCCTTGCTTAGAATCCTTTTTCCTTTTCGTCCATCTTTTAAGACCAATCTTAAATCTTTTTTTTAATATTAAATATAATTTATTGGAAAATTGGTTTCCATACAACACCCAGTGCTCATCCCAACAAATGCCTTCCTCCATGCTCATCACCCACTTTCCCCTCTCTCCCTCAATTCTCAGTATTTAAGAGTCTCTTATGGTTTGTCTCCCTCCCTCTCTGTAATTTTTTTTTCCCCTTCCCCTCCCCCATCATGGTCTTCTGTTAAGTTTCTCAGGATCCACGTAAGAGTGAAAACATATGGTATCTGTCTTCCTCTGCCTGACTTATTTCACTTAGCATAATACCCTCCAGTTCCATCCACGTTGCTACAAATGGCATGATTTCATGCTTTCTCATTGCCAAGTAATATTCCATTGTATATATAAACCACATCTTCTTAATCCACCAGTCAGTTGATGGACATCTAGGCTCTTTCCATAACTTGGCTATTGTTGAAAGTGCTGCTATAAACATTGGGGTACAAGTGCCCCTATGCATCAACACTCCTGTGTCCCTTGGATAAATTCCTAGCAGTGCTATTGCTGGGTCATAGGGTAGATCTATTTTTAATTTTTTGAGGAACCTCCCCACTGTTTTCCAGAGCACCTGCACCAGTTTGCATTCCCACCAACAGTGCAAGAGGGTTCCCGTTTCTCCACATTCTCGCCATAGTCTCCTGATTTGTTCATTTTAGCCACTCTGACTGGTGTGAGGTGATATCACAGCGTGGTTTTGATTTGTATTTCCCTGATGAGGAGTGACATTGAGCATCTTTTCATTTGTCTGTTGGCCATCTGGATGTCTTCTTTGGAAAAGTGTCTATTCATGCCTTCTGCCCATTTCTTCACTGGATTATTTGTTTTTCGGGTGTGGAGTTTGGTGAGTTCTTTATAGATTTTGGATACTAGCCCTTTATTCGATATGTCGTTTGCAAATAACTATTCCCATTCCGTCAGTTGCTTTTTAGTTTTGTTGATTGTTTCCTTTGCAGTGCAGAAGCTTTTTATCTTGATGAGGTCCCAATAATTCGGTTTTGCTTTTAATTCCCTTGCCTTTGGAGATGTTAGACCAATCTTAAATCTTAACTCTTCCAGTAAATCTTACTAACTCTGGGCTTGATCTCTTTTCTTCCCTCTACTATGCTGTTTCATACTTTTTGCTATTTAACTCCTATTATTGAGCCTTGTACGTAAGTTTAAAGGCTTGTTTTCCCAATTAGACTGTGTGTTGTGTTTTTTTTTTTTTTTCATACAGTGACTAGGTCATACACATTTTGTTTCTGACTGTTTCCACCTCTATACCCCAACCATCATCAAGCTTTGAAACACCTGGATATTACATCTTCTTTCGGGAAAAGGGCATGTTAGAAAATTTCTAGACCTTTTGAGCAGAATCAAAGACAACTGTATATAACATTATAGATACTACAAGGGCAAAACTTTGCTCTTATAGTAAGAAGCCTGTCTACAATAGCACGCCAGTTTGAATCCCTCAGAGCCTACCTCCATATACCTCCATTCACCCCAGATTTCCAAGTGAGTTTAGAATGTCTCATTCTGAGCATCCAGATCATATCTGGAGGAGTTATGCCAATGTCTAAATAAGTTAATAATCCCTGAAGAAAAATTAGGCTTTTTGTTTCTCCTTTTATATGCTTTTGATTCATTTAGGCTCTCATATATATCATCACCAGAAAGAAGATAAGAGTGAATGCCAGCCATTCAAGTGTTTAAATTTTTTGTTGATAGCTTCAATAATTTGGTGAGAGAAGTTAGGGAAAAGTCTAGACTCTGAGGAAATTTAGGGACTGATTTTCATTTATCCACTTCTTCATTTCATCAGTTAATGACAAACCTAAAAATCTAAAAAAAGATTAACACATAAAAGAGAGATCACTACATATCCTCAGAAGAAAATACTTGTTGAAGTTAAAAATATGGGACATTTAAAAGTAAAGAGGGTGGTAGCTAGTGTACTCTTATATAAATTAAAGAATATCACTGAAATTCTGAATAAACAGGCCATCCAATAGAGGAAGATATCTATACTGGGTAACTACATCCTGATATGTAAGTTTAAAGGAGAGGAAGAGAAGACAGTGCTGAGCAAGGAGCCATGTATACCTGGATGTGCTCTATTAAAAGAGGCGCTTGATTGCTCAGTAATTGCAGAGCTAGGCTCTTGGGGAGGCCTTTGTCATCCCTCCTTGGCTGACACCAGATGATAGTGTGGCTCTGTGATAAGAAACAGAGGACCAGTGTCTCCATGGTAACTAACTGAGCTCTATATATTACACTCATTACAAATGAAGATAGATAGTAAAAAAAAAAATGTATTAATGCAGAGAGAGAATATATATATATGTGAGTGTATATATGTATCTTGTCTTATATCTAGAAAGTGAATAAAATAAAATAAAAATGTGATTGCACTAAATAGACAAGGTTGATAGGCCTTTTTTCCCCCATTGGTGCAGGTAAATATTTCATTTTCCAGCTCCTCTGATGGTTTTGTTCTGAACCCACCCAGCTGTAGCTTGAAAGATTAATGATGGGCAGCAAAAGAACCTAAGAAGAGGCAATGAATGAATAGAAACCAGCACCAGAGAAGAAAGAGTTCTGTGTGGCCTTTGGGACAAATAAATAAGGATTTACTCGGTCTGCTAGATTCGTCTCCATAGCAGGAAAACCTGGAACCCATTAGAATGAAAACCTGGACATTTTTATAATGTAATGTTTCCTAGAGTTCCAAACTTGCCCAGACTAGTGACAGGAAAAAATAAATAAATAAATAAAGAGGGAAGGAAAATCAGCAGTTACCTTTCTAATTTTGTCTTCTGTAGATATTGATTTTGCTTTAACACAACTAACTTTACTATCTCTCTCCTTACATAAGACCATTTCACCTATCTATAGATCTTTATTCAGTTAAACACATTTTTCTAAAAACTCAGCCTGCCTATGTCATGCATTTTAAAGAAATGTATTAGTCCATCTGCTCTTGGATGAATGATTTTAAATTCTGAAAGAAGGATCCTTGGTAGCCCAGCAGGGACTTTTGCTGATCTTTAAGGTTGGTTCCTATCCCAACCTGTGTTTCTTTCTCAGTCACTCCCTTTTCTGAACAAGTACTTGGGTTATTGCTAGAAAGGGTATAAATGTATTTTTAAAATAGCTATTTCGTCTAAGCAACATAATGTTATGCCCTTCTTTTTTTTCTTTCTGAAATCACGCTCTTCTACAAGACTTGTGAAAGCTCTTTATTTAGCATCTTCCTAGGTAGGGATGAAAAAAAGGGGGGATAATAATGTAGGTGCATACCTAAGAGGAATGAAAATATAGGTCCCACACAAAAACTTACAAATTTCATAGCATTATTCATAATAGCCAAAAAGTTGAAACAACACAAATGTCCATCACCTGATGAATGGATAATATAATGTGGTATAAGCATACAATTGGTAATTACTTGGCAATAAAAAGTAATGAAGTACAGGTACATGCTACAACATGGATGAACCTTGCAAACATTGTGCTAAGTGAAAGAAGCAAATCATAAAAGACCAAATATTGCATGAGTCCATTTACAGGAAATTTCAAGAATAGGTAGATCTATAGAGACAGAAAATAAATGAGCAGTTGCTTAGGGCTGGCAAGGGGCATGGGAAGGTGAGGGTGACTGCTATTGCATACAGGGTTTCTTTGGCAGATGATGAAAATGGTTTAAAATTGATTGTGATGATATCAAAACTTTGTGAATATACTAAAAAAACACTTTGAATTGGACATTTTTAATGGATGAATTGCACGGTATGTAAATTATATCTCCATAAAATGGTTACAAAAATAAATATAAGACTTAGATGGAAATGAACATGATGACCTATAAAATGACCACATGTCCTGATTTGCCCAGAATAGTGCCAGTTTTTGCCAGTTGGGCCAATGAATTGTTATTAGCTCTGCTTTTATTTTCAAAAGGTCCTGTTTGGATGATAAGCTATGTGGTTGCTGTATGTATATTCAGGAGTACCATGACTTTCTGAAGTGTATCTTTTTTTTTTTTTTTTTAATTTTATTTTATTTTATTTATTTATTTTTTATTTATTTATTTATTTTTTTTGTATTTTTTAATATATGAAATTTACTGTCAAATTGGTTTCCATACAACACCCAGTGCTCATCCCAAAAGGTGTGAAGTGTATCTTAAAGTTACCTAATGAAAATACCATTTGGGATTCCTATTAAAAGTAAAGATACCTGTGTCCCTCCCATGGATTCTAATTTAGGTCAGAAGTGAAAACTGGGGGGCGCCTGGGTGGCTCAGTCGGTTAAGCCTCCGACTTCAGCTCAGGTCACGATCTTGCGGTCTGCGAGTTCGAGCCCCGCGTCGGGCTCTGGGCTGATGGCTCAGAGCCTGGAGCCTGCTTCCGATTCTGTGTCTCCCTCTCTCTCTGCCCCTCCCCCGTTCATGCTGTGTGTCTCTCTCTATCTCAAAAATAAATGTTAAAAAAAAAAAATTAAAAAAAAAAAAGAAGTGAAAACTGGTGTTTTGTAGTTTTAGACAAGATTGGGTGCGTTCAGGGTAGTATGGCGGTGGACATGTAGTTTTAATAATTATTTAATAGTGAATATTGTGAATGCCAAAATGAATTTAGTGAATGCCAAAAATTCACTGTTCTACTTATTTATAAAAAAGAGGTGACCTAATTACTTTCTGGGTCAAAGAGAATTCCAGACTACAGGGCATTGCCAGCCATGGGAGAGGCTAGAACACCCATTCTGACTGTGATGAGGATCAAGAGAACAATGGGAATAACATTCAGCACAAGTGGTGCTTCTAAAAAATACATTTTTCTTCTTGTCTCTAAAAAAAAAACCCTATTATATATTATTTTATATAATTTATATATGATATATGTATTTATAATATATATCTATTATATATTATTTTGTAGGAATGAATGAGGACAAAACTGGTAATGGTCCAGTTGGAAGTTTTTTGTCCACAGTGGCCCAAAGTAGAGGCAGATAGGTTCTGGGATATCCCTGACTATCACAGTCCTACCTTAGAACCTTATATCCACTGCCTTCTGTCTTCTTGCTGCTTCCATCCAAATGCCATTGACTCAGAATTTTACTGAGAACCCTTTAACACCCAGGTTTGGAGACAAAAAGTGGAACCCTCAGCTAAGGCAGAGCTGTCCCAGAAATAAAGGAAAATGTAAGAAACTTGAGCAAAAGGACAATTTTTTTAAAAACTGCCATAGACTAGACGGTTTGTGTCCTCCCAAAATTCATGTTTTGAAACCTACTCTCCAGTGTGATGCTGTTTGGAAGTAAGATCTTTGAGATGTGATTAGGTCATAGGGCTCTGGAATGGAATTAGTGCTTTAAAAACAGGACCCCAGAGAGATCCTTCACCCCTTCTGCCATGTGAAGACACTGTGAAAAGACTGCTGCCCATGAGTCAGGAAGTGGGCTCGCACCCACTGTACACACCAAATCTGCCTAGTGCCTTGATCTTGGACTTTGCAGCTCTCAGACATTTGAGAAATAAATTTCTGTTATTTATAAACTAGCCTGTCTATGGCATTTTGTTACAGCAGCCTGAGTAAACTAAGACAACTACCAAAAGGAACAAAGGAAATTGGACCATAGTTTTTAATTTTTTATTTTTACTTATTTTTGTATTTATTTTGAGAGACAGAGAAAGAGAGTGCATACCAGTATGATCTGGGGAGGGGCAGAGAGGTAGGGAGAGAGAGAGAATCCCAAGAAGGCCTCACACTGTCAGGGAGTATAGAGACCAATGCAGAGCTTGAACTCATGAACCATGAAATCATAATTTAAACCAAAATCAAGAGTCAGATGCTCAACCACCTGAACCGCCCAGGTACCCCTGAGCCATAGTTTTTTAAAATGAATGTGAGCCCTGGACCACATAGCACAATATGAACCAAACGGATAAAAAGCAATCTATCATAATATACATATATAAAAATACATATATTATTAAATAATTGAAATAATTTGTGACTTATTTGAATCAACATTAACTTCTATTTAAAGTGTTTAGTGTTTGGGGCATCAGGGTGGCTCATTTGGTAAGCATCCACCTTTTGACTTTGGCTTAGGTCATAATCTCACAGTTAATGAGTTTAAGCCCCATATCAGGCTCTGGGCTGACAGTACAGAGCCTGCTTGGGATTCTCTCTCTTTTCTGCCCCTCCCCCACTCGCCTTTCTCTATTTCTAAATAAATAAGCATACAAATAAATAAATCTTTAAGATGTTTAGTCTTCATTGCTTGTTGTTCATGTTGAAAAGTCCTTCACAGTCTCAGAGTCTGAATCTGAAATGAAAATGGTACAGGTGAAGAAGCCTGTACATTTCCACATTTGCAGAATTATCATAAAATGACTTAAGGAAAAGGGAAAAAATCCTTACAAACCAGTTCTCTCCTTTGGCCAGATTGCTTTAATTCTTAGACTGTTTTTTTGTTTTTTGTTTTTTGTTTTTGTTTTTGGCATCTTTAATCAATCAAGAAAATGCTCTCCTGCAGATTCTGAACTCAGAAGTATACTCCTATACTTGCTCCTGTCCATACCCAAGCCTCTTGATCTCCAGGGGAAAGGTTGACATCTGGGGAGATTTCTTTGTTTCACTTTGTTCCAGCAAACTGTTTGAAATATTCATGCTTTTTATTGAAATTTGAGTCATCTTTCTGTCTTAGGTACTGTCTAAAATTTTTCAATGTTTTAAAAGAGAGTCCTAAAATGTTTTAAAAAGGATTGAGGGAACGCAGCCCAGGGTGAATATTACTATTATTTAATAACAGCACAAATTGAACTTCTTTGGTTTCTAAACTGCTGCTTTTTAAAAAAATGTTTGTTTATTTTTTTGAGAGAGGGGGGATGGGGCATGGAAGGGACAGAGAAGAAGGGAGAGAGAGAATCCCAAGCAGGCTCCATGCCACCAGCACTAAGCCTGATGCGGAGCTCAATCCCACAAACTGAGATCGTGACCTGAACTGAGATCAAGAGTTGAATGCTTCACCAGCTGAGCCACCCAGGTGCCCCTCCAAGCTACTGCTTTTTAATGGAAATATTTCATATATGCCTTTTAGGTTCCAATATGATATTACTAAGACATGTTGACTCATCAAATCAATGTGGCAATTACCACAAGAATATTTAGATGTCCAGGTTTGGTGCTTCTGTTTTATTGGACATGCATGGACTGGCAATGAAAGCAGTTTAACATTATCTAAAAGACAAAAGATTTGGAAAAGCTTTAAAAAGTTTTGACTACAGGGATTACAAACTTTAATCTAATGATGTAGATTTACTTACGCAACAGGAGTAAAAAAGCATTTTCTAGAAGAAAAAACCTGGGATGAATTCCAGGTAACTGATTTCAAGTATGATTCTTAACTAATAAAACATAACAAGTTTAGAAGACTCACAAACACGGGGCCACACAGGACTCTGAGATAACAGACCCATGACATCAGAAACTAAATACTAGGCAAGACCATGTCTTTGAATTTTGTTTATGGGCAGGAAGTGAGGACATTCTAAACAATGAGGATTACAATCAAGAGAACGGGTAGCAAGACAAACCAGTTTAAAAGAATAATTCTGATGTATATTGGGAGGGACTTTACTGAGCTTGAAATAAGAAAATAACAACCTCTAAGATTTTATTTGTTGCTTCTCTTGATCCTCATGCAGTATTTTAGTTCTAGGCTTCTTAAGGTGCTTAGTAAATCCCAACAATCAACCCAAGGGCCTGACTATGATATCATCCAGGCTATGGATGATAATGCTTTCCATTTTAAACAAATTCAAATAACTTAGAACCAAAAAAAGAAATAAAGTTTATTTAAGGCCTTGGTATGTTTGTGGAAGACATAGGTTATGGTGTAAGAGCAGGGTAGCAATAAAGAACAAAGGCTTAGACATCAGATAGATATAATTTCCACCACTTCCTTCCTGTGTGACTTTGGGAAGGTCTGTGATTTCATCTCTGTGACCTTTGATAGACCTTTGATAGGCAGCTAGCTTTAGTAGACACTGCCTGTCTTCTGAGGTGGTTTTACTTACACTTCGAAAAGCAGTGTTTTAGAGTTCCAGTTTCTCCATATCCTTATCAACATTCTGGTGAGTAAATGATGACTTTTTGTTGTGACTTTTGTTTGCATTTCTCTGTTGAGTAATGATATTTAGCATCTTTTTATATGTTTATTAGACTCTTTGATGTCCTGTTTTGTGAAGTGCCTGTTCCAGTCTCTTGCCTGTTTTTTTTAAATTGAATTTTTTTATCTTACTGATCTGTAATTTAAAAAAAAAATATTCTAGTTAGGAGTCCATTGTTGGATATGTGTATTGAAAATAATTTCCTCCCAGTCTGTGGCTTGTTATTTTACTCTCTTAATGGGATCTTTGATGAACAATAGTTTTTAATTTTAAAACAGATTTATTCACTTTTTTTCTTTACATTTACCACTTTCTGTGTCATTTATAAGAAATCTTTCTAATACCTTGGTGGCTTCATTGTAAAGTGTATATCTCTAATCCAAAAAGAATTTATTTTAGTAAACAACGAGGCAGGTATCCAAATTCTTTCTTCTCCAAATGTTCTTTCAGTTGTCCAAAAACTTATTTTTTTTAATGTTTATTGTATTTTTGAGAGACAGGGAAAGCCCAAAGGCAGGGAGGGGCAAGAGAGAAAGGGAGACACAGAATCCAAAGCAGCCTCTAGGCTCTGAACTTTAAACTGTCAGCACAGAGACCCACGTGGGGCTCAAACTCCTAACTGGGCTCGAACTCAAGAACTGTAAGATCATGACCTGAGCTGAAGTCTGATGCTCAACTGACTGAGCCACCCAGGAGCCCCTGTCTAAAAACTTATTAAAATCATTAATATATTAAATGCCGCCTTTAGGGAATTTCCATCACAATGACTTCATAAGTTTTGATATGAAATATTCTTAACACTTAGCCATGTTCAGTAAAATATTAAAACACCAAAAGACACAGGTAAACCGAGAAACAGATAAATCTCTGTGGATCAGATATAGTGAGTGGAGGTGAAGACAATGGCCTTAAGTGTTGTGGGTTTAAAAAAACAAAAGGGCAATATTTGCTGAGAATATAGCTCTTATGAGATAGGGAGTACTTTAAGTGCTCCATTTGAATCAGGAATGTGAATACCTCTTAACCACATGAATCCACGGGCTATACTATATAAATAGTAAGGGATCTTCTCATGAAAAAAGGCTGGGGAGTAGAGTTTCTGGTGACCGTGTTGGGCTGTGACTTTCAGAAAACTGCAGGATACATTTGAAGGAAGATATATTCTCATAACCAAAACAGAACCAAGCTGCCTGTGAGCTTTGGGACAGCATCAGGGATATCAACCATGTCTACTTGGGACTGGAATCCTAACATACCATTATCAGACCCCATTCTTGATTGGGATATCAGGATTTGGGTGGAGGTAAACATAAAACTACCTGACCCAGGATTGGGTTGAACACTGGAAAAGAGAAAGGGGTGGAGGGATAAACCTCAAAATAGGTCAGAGTTCCAGAGAAAAACATTTACTTGTCTGAGAGAAACCAACCAAATTAACAATCAAAGTATGAATTTATTCCAAACAGAATCAATTTCTTGGAAGTTTAAATATATTTACATTGTTCAGGGAGATAAATAAGGAATACTTGCAATAAAAAAAAAAAAAGATGAAGAAAGAAGCAATCACTTCTAGAATGAAGACCACAAAGCATAAATACAAGATATAGTGAAGTGTGATGGTAGAATGACAGGAGGAAATAAGTAGAAGAAAACAAAGGGATGAAGGGAACATTAAAGGAACATAGAGTAAGTAGTCATAAAAACAAAGGATAGATATTAGAAAATTGAACATCATGAAATAAAAATGAATAATTGAAATTATATACAAAAGAGTTAAAACATGCATAACTATAGCCTAAGAAGAAGAGAGCAAAAAGAAAATAGAACAGATATTTATTTATTTATTTATTTATTTATTTTTAATATATGAAATTTATTGTCAAATTGGTTTCCATACAACACCCAGTGCTCATCCCAAAAGGTGCCCTCCTCAATACCCATCACCCACCCTGCCCTCCCTCCCACCCCCCATCAACCCTCAATTTGTTCTCAGTTTTTAACAGTCTCTTATGCTTTGGCTCTCTCCCACTCTAACCTCTTTTTTTTTTTTTTTTTCCTTCCCCTCCCCCATGGGTTTCTGTTATGTTTCTCAGGATCCACATAAGAGTGAAACCATATGGTATCTGTCTTTCTCTGTATGGCTTATTTCACTTAGCATCACACTCTCCAGTTCCATCCACGTTGCTACAAAAGGCCATATTTCATTTTTTCTCATTGCCACGTAGTATTCCATTGTGTATATAAACCACAATTTCTTTATCCATTCATCAGTTGATGGACATTTCGGCTCTTTCCATAATTTGGCTATTGTTGAGAGTGCTGCTATAAACATTGGGGTACAAGTGCCCCTATGCATCAGTACTCCTGTATCCCTTGGATAAATTCCTAGCAGTGCTATTGCTGGGTCATAGGGTAGGTCTATTTTTAATTTTCTGAGGAACCTCCACACTGCTTTCCAGAGCGGCTGCACCAATTTGCATTCCCACCAACAGTGCAAGAGGGTTCCCGTTTCTCCACATCCTCTCCAGCATCTATAGTCTCCTGATTTCTTCATTTTGGCCACTCTGACTGGCGTGAGGTGATATCTGAGTGTGGTTTTGATTTGTATTTCCCTGATAAGGAGCGACGTTGAACATCTTTTCATGTGCCTGTTGGCCATCCGGATGTCTTCTTTAGAGAAGTGTCTATTCATGTTTTCTGCCCATTTCTTCACTGGGTTATTTGTTTTTCGGGTGTGGAGTTTGGTGAGCTCTTTATAGATTTTGGATACTAGCCCTTTGTCCGATATGTCATTTGCAAATATCTTTTCCCATTCCGTTGGTTGCCTTTTAGTTTTGTTCGTTGTTTCCTTTGCTGTGCAGAAGCTTTTTATCTTCATAAGGTCCCAGTAATTCACTTTTGCTTTTAATTCCCTTGCCTTTGGGGATGTGTCAAGTAAGAGATTGCTACGGCTGAGGTCAGAGAGGTCTTTTCCTGCTTTCTCCTCTAAGGTTTTGATGGTTTCCTGTCTCACCTTCAGGTCCTTTATCCATTTTGAGTTTATTTTTGTGAATGGTGTGAG